>NW_008360327.1:5175486-5176034 GCF_000622305.1 Nannospalax galili
TGAATGGAACTAGAAACTGTTATACTAAGTTAAGTAACACAGACTCAGAAAAATTTGACATATGTTCTCTCTCATATGTGGATACTAGAACCAAATCCTGATAAGTGAGTATGTATCCAGACATAGCTACAGGAACCAAGATAATGGAAAGAAACCAGGGAGGGAAAGGAAAACAAAGAATCTGAAAGAGAAAAACAGTAGGAGACAGGCGTTAGTAAGGGAGATATGGCTAAAAATAGGTTAGTTTAAGGGTGGGGGAGGGAAGGGTATACAAGGAACCTAGGGGATAATGGGAAAGAAGGAACACAAGAGAGGTAGGGCCATAGGAAAAGGGTATTACTAAGGGAGAAAGGGGAAAAAATAGGGGCATCTTAATTGGAAAAACCAGAGGGAACCATATTCATCCAACAATCTGCTGACAAAGTATACATACCAGATCAAGAAATATATGACTAGGCAAGGTTTATCTGAGAACAATTGGTCTTTGCCCAAGATTTATCTACATAGCACATAGTAATTAAAAGTACCAGGCTGGTGGAACTAACCTT
>NW_008360327.1:5177000-5186172 GCF_000622305.1 Nannospalax galili
GTGGGGTGCCATTTGGGAAGTGGGTATATAGATGAATAAGATTGTTTGGGAAGTTCTGTATGAAATACACACAAAAAAATCAATAAACAAAAAAATGATTTATATTTAAGGAAGAAAAATAAAAATTTGTGTCATGTTAATTAGTAGAGGTGATAAACATTACCATTGAAATCTACCCGATGACTTTATAGAAATACACAGGCACCAAGGATCCGAGTGGAACCGATTATGACTAGCAGTAATCAGACACATACAGATTAGAGATGCATGTGCCAACATCTCAGTGTTATTAGCAAAAACAATGAGTCTTTCTGCAAGGAACAATATATTCCAAAATGAAACGTAGATCAATGAAATGGAGGCCTTTTTTAAAAGTTAAAACTCATTCAATTTTGTGTCTTACAGGGCTTATACTGGGTTCAATATTGCATAACTGTATTAATTCAACAGCAATCCTAAACGTTTTATAGCCACTATTGAAAGAGCTGTATCTTTTCTCTGGAAACTCTTATTGAGCATATTAAAGCTGTAATTATATGTTTCTTCTAAAAAATAATATTTAAAAAATGTAGGAAATAGCATATTTTAAAATGAAATGGAGATCTTCTTTAAAAGGTAAAAACTCATTCAATCTTATAACTTAAAAGGTTTATACTGAGTTCAATATTGTATAACTTTATTAATTCAATTGTGAACTTAAAAATTAACAGACAATTTTGAAAGAGATGTAGCCTTGCTCTGGAGTGTGTTACTCAATATGTTGAAGCTGTGATGAAATGCTTCTTCTAATCATGTGGTTATTACATTTTTTAAAAATTTAAAAAATAATAATTCTTCAAAGCATAAAATTTTTCTCCTTAATAGGTAGTAGATGTGAAAAATATTACCACTGAAATCTACCGTTGAAATCTACCTGATGACTTTATATCCAAACGCAGATGCCAAGGATCTCAGAAAGTAACCGACTGTGACTAGTAATAATCATATATATAGAGATTAAAAATGCACATGCAAACATCTTAGTGTCAATTGCATTAAAAATAAAGTTTTCTGTATGAAACTGTATTTTAGTAATGAAATGGAGTTCTTTTTTAAAAGTTAAAACGTCATTTAATTTTATGTCTTATAGGGTTTATACCAAGTACAATATTGTATAACTGTATTAATTCAACTGTAAACCTAAAATTTTACAGCTAATTTTGAAAGAGATGCATCTTAGCTCTGGAAATTGTTAATTGTCAATTGTCAATGCTGTTGTAATGAAATGCTTCTTCTAATTATGTGGTTATTAAATAAATAATTTTTTAAAAAGATTGCTTTTAAAGTGCCCTTGAGATTTTGTTATGTTGTATTATTCATTTAGTTCCAGGAATACTTTTATTTCTTTCTAAATTCCTTCTTTGACCCATTCATTATTCAGGAGTGTGTTGTTTAACCTCCATAATTTCGTGTAGTTACTAGAGTTTCTTTTGGTGTGATTTTAAGCTTTCTTGCATTGTGGTCTGATAGAATTCATGGAGTTATTTAAATTTTTTTTTGTATTTGTTGAAGTTTGTTTTGTGCCCCAGTATGTGGTCAGTTTTAGAGATGGTTCCATGAGGTACTCAATAGAAAGTGTACTCTTCAGTGCTTAAGTGGAATATTTGATAGATGTCTGTTGGGTCTATTTGACCATTTGATGTATGTTATAATTTAATTTAGATATCTCACTCTGTGTTTTCTTTGTTTATATTGTCCCATTGACCCGTCTATTGGAGACAGTGGTGAAGTCCCCTACTATTACTGTGTAGGAATCAATCTGTGTCTTAACATCCTATACTATTGTTTTTATGAAATTGGGTGCACCAGAGTTTGGTGCATATACCTTCATGACTGTAATATCTTCTTGATCAATTTTTCCTTAGATCACAATTAAATGACCCACATCATCTCTTCTGATTAGTTTTAGTTTGAAGTCTATTAGTAGAAATAGTAAAATTTACACCCCTGCTTGGTTCTGGGTGATATTTGTTTGTAATATTTTTTCCATCCTTTCACCTTAAGGTGGTTCCAATCCTTGAAGGTGAGATGAGTTTCTTGCAGACAGCAAAAGATGAGTTTTGTTTCTTAATCTATTCAAGTAGCTTGTGTCAGTCCATTGATATTTACAGTTATTATCAAAAGTTGTGCATTGGTTACTGTCATTTTGTTTACATTTTTAATCTTTTTGTGTTTCCAAAATAATACCTTCATTTAGCCTCTTTCTGTTGCCCCTTGGGTGTACTTGTTCTTTCTTTAGTCCTTTGTATTCCTTCCAGTATTTTCTGAAGGGCTGGTTTGGTGGACATGAATTCTTTCAGTCTATTCATGTCATGGAAAATTTTTCTTTCCCCATCAATTATAGTAGATAGTTTTGCTGGGTAAAGTATTCTGGGCTAGCATCTGTGATCATTCAGGACTGGGAATACTTTGGCCAGGCTCTTCTGGCTTTCATAATTTTCATTGAAAAGTCATCTGTAATTCTGATGTCTATTCCTTAATATGTGACTTGTTTTTCTATTGCAGCTTTCAGTATTTTCTCTTTATTCTGTACATTTAGTGTTTTTACTATGATGTGCTGTAGGGAGTTTTCTGGTCCTATCTATTTGCTGTTTCATGTGCTTCTTGTATGGGTATGGCTTTCTTTAATTTTGGGAAATTTGCTTCTATATTCTTCCTGGTTGAGATCTGGTCAGTAGCATTTACTTGAAAATTTTCTCCTTCCTCTATGCCTATGATACACATATTTGATCTTTTTATGGTGTTTCATATTCCCTGCATGTTTCTTTTTTTTTAATTTTTAAATTTTCTTTGCTTTCTTCAACTTTATTCCCCAATCTTAATATTCTGCTTTCCATTTCATTTATTCTATTGGTCAGGCTCTCTCCTGTCCTGCCAAATAGCCTTATTGAATTGTCCACTTCCTTCTTCATTTCAGCCTGAGTTTTCTTCAATATTTCTTTCTCTTTTGTGAATTCAGTCAGAAGTTTATCCCTATCTTCTTTTAGTTCTTTGAGTTGTTTGTGTGTTCTTTAAATTGTCGAATTCTTTGATCATGTTTATCAATGTTCTTTTAAATTCTGTGTCCTGTTAATCTCTAGAACTGGTAATTAACAGTTCTCATTGTAGAACTGGTCTATAGTGGTGTCTGGTGGTGCGCTGGATAGCTTTAGTTGTCAACTCGACCCACCTGGGTAGAGGGAACATCAGTTGGGGAATTTCCTCCATTCGACTAGCCTGTGGTCATGTCTGTGGGGTATTTTCTTGATTGTTGAATGATGTGCAAGACCCCCACCCCCACACACTGTGGGCGGTTCCACCCTTGGACAGGTTGTTCTGGATTGTATAAGAAAGCAAACTGAGCAGAGGCCAGAGGAGTAAGCCAATAAGTAGCACTACTCTATGACTTGTGCTTCATTCAGTTCCTGCTTCCAGGTTCCTGCCCTGAGTTCCTACCTTGGGCTCCCTCACTGATGAACTGTGACCCAGAAGATGTAAGCCAAATATGCTCTTTCCTCCCTAAGTTGTATTGGTCAGAGTGTTTTGTCACAGTAATGGAGAAAGAAACTAAAACAGGTGGGAACATATTTTGTTGTGGTGGTGGTGGTTTTGGCATGTGGATTTGTCACTTGTGATTCTGGTATGAAACTCAAGCTTTCCTTTGTTGAGTTGAAGTCTGATTCTGTTTGTATTAATGATGTACCTTGGTTGCTTTCAGATTGGGTTTTCAAATCTGGTTGGCTTATACATCAGGCTATCTCTTTTGGTTTATATTGGAGGAACCAGATGGCTCCAGTAATACTACTCGGTGGCACTCCAGGAGGGCAAAGTTGCCCTAACTAGTTAGAAGCACTCCAGAAGCCTCAGATGGCTAATGCCAAGGTCCAAGAAGAGGAGATGGGAGATAGATGTGCTGCTCCCCACTAGAAGCCTGGCCCTGGGGCAGTGGGAGGAACTGCAGAGAGCCCTAAAGATGGGGTGAGGGTCCAGTAAAGGGGATGAATGGACATGGCATGATTTGGGAAGCTCACCCTGCTGAGACCGAATCAGGCATTCTCAAGCATTCTCCAAAGGTCTTGGTCCCTCCTAGCCAGCAGGGAAGTCTGGCCCTGGGGTAGTGAGAGGGACGCAGATGGTCCCAAAGCATGGGGGTGGGCACCGTCCGATTTGGGAAACTCATCTTACAGAGGCTAAGTCAGGCACTTTCAAGCAATCTCCAAAGGTCTCAGGAACATTTTTTTTTTAAACCACTGGAACTTCCTTTATTCTTAAAAAAAAAAACTTAAAAATTAATTTTATGTGTATGTTTTACATGTATGAGTGTTTTGTCTGCATGTAAGTGGGCCAAATCTGTGCAATGCCTGTAGAGGTCAGAAAAGGATCTCTGATTTCCTGTAAATGTAGTTAAGGCTGCTGGGAATCAGACTTTGGTTCTCTGCAAGAGCAGTCAGTGCTCTTTTCATTTTAAAATTATATTATTTATTTTATGTGTATGAGTGCATTACCTGCATGTGGGTAAGTGCACCAGTGTTGTGCAAAAATGCCCATACAGGTCAAAAGAGGGCATCAGATACCTTGGAACTGGAGTTACAGATGATTTTTAGTCACTATGTGGGTGTTGGGAATCAAACCCGAGTCCTCTTCAAGGGCAGTCAATGCTTTCAGTTGCTAAGCCAACTCTCCAGCCCCAAGAGCAGCCAGTGTTCTTAACTGCTGAGACATTTCTACAGCTCCCCTGTTATTCTCATTATTATTGTTATTATTATTATTATTACTATTATTATCATCATTATTTTGGTTTTAGTTTTTGAGACAGGGTCTTCCTGTAACCCCATTTGGCTTGAAACTCTCTATATCAACCAGGCTGAACTTTATCTCACAGGGATCCACCTTCTTCAGACTGTGGAGTGCCAAGATTAAATATTCCTTTTAAAAATGTAATTTTATTGATTCCTTCCTACAGTGTATTTGGATCACATTCAGATCCCTCTCCCATGTCCACCCTCACCTTAGTCTCCCCAAGGACTGTCCTCTGGGAAAGTACTTTTCCAGATTCAAAATAGTGATTTGTTTTGTTTCTGTATCCCACTAACTTGAGGAGATAGAAATGCTGAATCTACCTAGTTCCACCTAAAAGGATAGAATCATGTGCAGTTGAGAGTCTCAAGACTCAGTTTCAGTAAAGATTATAAATTTATAGAACTATAGAACATGCCCTTTCTCTCTACAACTTACTGCAGCATTGTGTTTCATGGTGTATCATATCAACTAGCCCCCAAAATTTCAATTTAGGCTAAAACTAAGAAACAAAACAAAACAGAACAGAACAAATTTTGACAAAGGAATCACTGGGACCACACTCACTTATGGCAAGGATGTTGCAGTTATCACATCAAGAGTTTAACACACTATGGATAAGATGCTAAGAACTCTACTCCATAAAATAAATAGCATGAAAAAGGAAATGGACAGTGTATACACAGAGAAATTCTAAGAATTGGAAAGAATTGCTAAGAAAATAGAGCACTGTAACACAATTATCTTGATGGGCTAATTAATAGGATGGACATGGATGGAAGGAAAGAGAATCTCCTACTTTGAGGATGTATCAGTAGAAAGTTCCAAAACAGAAAAAGAAAAAAGAACCCTTAAAAGAAGAACATTCAAGAAAAGTGTGATAACTACCCCAAAATAAAACTAAACACACATAATGAGAATAAAAAAGAAAAAGAAAGAAATGAACAGAGCTGGGAGTAAAGGGACACACCTTAGTCTTCCCTACTCAGGAGGAAGAGGCAGGTGGATCTCTATGAGTTCAAGGCCAGCCTGGTCTACATAGTGAGTTCCAGGTCAGCCAGGGTTACAGCGAGACCCTGTCTCAAAAGGAGAAAAAAAAAAAAGAAATGATCAGAATGTATATTTGAAGGAATAATGGCTACATATTGAATAGGACTTCATTCATGTGTTGAAGCCTAATCTCCAATCCTATGGATGAAGATCAAACATATAAGATTAGCACCCTATAAGAAGAGATACAAGAGAGCTTGCTGTATCTCTCTACTTCCCCCCATGTGAGGGTACCATGACAAAGTGGCAGTCAGTAAGCAACAGAAGGACCTCTCCAAGAAGCTAGCAATACTGCACCCTATTATCAAACTTGTAGCTTCCAAGCCTGTGAGAATTATGTGCTTGTAGTGTTCAGACATCCAGTATGATATTCTGTCATTGCAGTCTAAATTGACTAATAGACATCAAACCAGATTTAAAAATCTTCCAGAGCATCAAATAGAATAAATGCAAAAATCACCACTACACCTAGGTATGTCATCTTCAAACACTGAAACATCAAAAATAAAGAAGAAGCCTTGTAAGAAGTCAAAGTAAAGGGGGTCAAGTTGCTTATTGAAGGACAAAGATTAGAAGTACATCTAATTTCTCCTAGAAAGCTACTCACACAAGAAGAGAATGGAATGAAGTATTTAAAATGTTGAGTATTTTTTAAAAATGTTTAAAATTCTGTGTGTTGTAAAAAAAATCATTCAAATGTGAAAGTCAAATGGGAACTTTATCAGACAAAAATTGAGGGGATTTTGTACTAATCAATCTTATTTGCAAGAAATGTTTAAAAAAATACATCAACAAGTTGAACAAAACTTGCAGGTCAAAGCTTGATCTGCCTAAATTCAAAGAGTATCAGAGAAAGAACTGAACATGAGATCTAACAGAAAACTTTGTTCAAAATAATACCAGCACAGTGTATTTGAATACATACCAGTGCCCATAAAAGTAAACTGAGTAGCAACAATGATACAATCAATGGGATGATAATGTGATTATTTTGGTATTATCAGGTATGTGAATTGTCTGTGAAGTGTTAGAGTCTTGATTGACAGTGGACTTGGATTAGTTGTAAATATATTTTGCTAATAATAACAAGTATTTTTAGGGAAGAAAAGGTATAACTGCTACAAAGAAAAGACAGAAAACATAAGCATACAAAATGTTAAATTAATACCACAAAATGCAGAAAAAGACGAGAAGAAAACATTAGACACAAAATCAAGGATAACAAATGAAAAATGGTAATTAAGTTGGTAGCTATTCAACTCTATCAATAATTATTTTAAATGCTAATGTACTAAATTTATGAATTAAAAGGCATAGGCTTTCAGAGTTCATAAGATAATTGATTCTAAATATATGTTATCTATAAGAATTTGATCATATATACAAAGCTGTGTGCACCTACTAAAAATAAATGGGTATAGCATGGTATGCTATACTAATGCAGTCCACATAGAACATTGACCAGGATAGATAGTATCTTGGGACATAAAACTTAAACCAACAGTTCATAAAGAATGTAAACCATTGCATTGAATCTATAAATGGCTTTTGGTAGGTTGGGTATTTTCACAATATTAATTCTTCCAATCCATGAGTATGGGAGGTTCTTCCATTGTCTGGTGTCTTCCTCAATCTCTTTTGTTAAAGAATTAAAATTTTCATTGTAGAGGTCTTTAATGTCTTTAGTCAGGTTTATTCCAAGATATTTTTTTGCAGCTACTGTGAAGGGGCATGTTTCCATGTACTCTTTCTCTGATCGCTTCTTATTGGTATATAGAAAGGCTACAGACTTTTGTACATTAATTTTGTAACCTGCCAGTTTACTGAACGTGTTAATAATTTCTAGAATTTTTCTGGTGGGATATTTGGCATCTCTTAGATAGAATATCACATCATCTGCAAAAAGGGATAATTTGATCTCTTCCAATTTTTACTCCTTTAATTTCCTACTCTTGTCTTATTGTTCTATCAAGCACTATGTTAAGGAGGAGTGGAGATAGAGGAACGCCTTGTCTGGTTCCTGATTTCAATGGGAATGCTTCTAGTTTTTCTCTACTTAGAATGATGTTAGCTGTGGGTTTGTTATATATGGCTTTATTGATGTTGAGGTATGTTCCCGCCAGTCCAATTCTTTCTAGGACTTTGAACATAAATGCATATTGAGTTTTGTCAAAGGCCTTCATTGCATCTATTGAAATGACCATGTGGTTATTGTCTTTGAGCCCATTTATACAATTTATGACGTTTATTGACTTACATATATTGAACAATCCCTGCATCGCTGGAATAAAGATAACTTGATCATGGTAGATGATCTTTTTGATGTGTGTCTGTATGTGGTTTACAAGTATTTTGTTGAGAATTTTTGCATCTATGTTCATTAAGGATATGGGTCTATAGTTTTCTTTTTTGGTTGTATCTTTACCTGGCTTTGGTATTAGAGTGATGATGGATTCACAGAGGAATTTGGAAGTTCTCCCTTCATTTCTATCTTTTTGAATAAATCAAGTAGCATTGGATGCCAATAAAAAATCCCCATGACATTTTTCACAGAATTGGAAAAAAATTCGTAACATTCATATGGAAGCAAAAAGATGTCAGATAACCAAAACAATCCTGAGCACTAAGAGCAATGCTGGGGGATTGCTATACCAGATATTAAACTGTATTACAGAGCTATAGTCATAAAAACAACATGGCACTAGCATAAAAATAGACCCACAGATCAATGGAACAAAATTGAAGTCCCAAATATGAGTACATGCAATTTCAGCCACCTGATATTTGACAAAGGGGCCAAGAATATTCACTAGAAGAAAGACATCATGTTCAGCAAATGGTGCTGGCAAAACTCTGAAACTATTAGAAGAAAACATTTGGAAAAACCTAGAAGATATAAGTGTAGGAAAAGATTTCCTAAAGTGGACATCAATTGCTCAGGAAACAAGGGCCAGAATTAACAAATGGGACTTCATTAAACTAAAAAGTTTTTGTACGTCAAAGGAGGCAACCAGGGAAGTGAACAGAAAACCCACAGAATGGGAGAAAATCTTTACCAGCGACACATCTGACAGAGGTTTAATATTCAGAATATACAGTGAACTAAAAAACAAAGAATCAAGGCAAGAAGCAACCTAATTAAAAGATGGGCTAAGGAGTTGAACAGAGAGTTCTCAAAAGAAGAAGTAAAGATGGCTATGAAACATCTTAAAAGATGTTCAACATCACTAATGATTAGGGAAATGCAAATTAAAACCACTTTAAGATTTCATCTTACCCCAGTCAGAATGGCTAAGATCAAGAGAAG
>NW_008360327.1:5186794-5190333 GCF_000622305.1 Nannospalax galili
GGGGGAATGGATGAGGGTGCTGACAACACAGTGGACCGTGACAGGGATGGCAGAGTATGGAGCCTCTAGTGGGAGAGGAAGGCTGTCTATCTGATGAGTTTGTATTCATGCTCAGATGCCGAGGAGCTCAGAAGGTGGGCGACTGTGACCAGTGATAGTCATGTATATAGAGATTAGAAATGCATGTGAAAACGTCTCAATGTCAATTGCTTTGGAATGAATTCTTCTGTATGAAAAAAAAATTTAAAAAATAATGATTAAAAAACAACAAAAAAAAAATACAAGACTGGTGGAGCTAACCTTCTTGGATGTTTAACAGACGTACTGTGAGGCCTATACTAATAATTTGGTCAGAGGGACATAAAGGACTTTGTTCCTTGCCCGCCTAGGTAGAATAGTTCCATGGACTATGAGTATCTCTCAAAATGTCCTGTAATTGTGGTGGGTCACCTGTCCTCTTGATCAAGGAGGCTGAGGAGACCCTACGAGATGGACTGGACCCCATGAGATGGTCCAGTATACAAAGAAGATGGTCATCACAGAAGAATCACTTCCTCCATGTTTCCAAGAGAAGCCAACCATGGTCAAACAGGACCTTTGACTTATCTTCACATAGACAGAACTGGTAAAAGAAAGGAGCCAGGGACTCCTCCCAAGCCCATGTGAACCCTGTGAAACAGAGCCTCAAACGGCCTTAAGAGTGAAAATAAATTGGTTTATCTGGGCCAACTGTAGGGACTTAAACATCTAAAAGGAAAATATAACCAAAGATTAAAGGGGTCAATATAATTTCTTAAGAGTCCATATGCACAGCTAAAGGCTACATAACAAGCAACAATGCCAGATAAGAGATACCTTCTTTTGAGTTGGCCAGGGTCACCAAAGGGACTCCCAAATAGTAACCCAGCATAAAATGAACAGCAGTCCCCAATCTTATCTAAGGAATATTGATAACTGATTGCTGCCAGATGAGGAAAAGCTGATCTTCCTAAAAGAAGGATCTCAAGATAGGCTGAGTAGAATCAGCAAATGGACAAGCACTGGGGCAATGACTGGGGCACCAACAACTCAGTGGACAGTAACAGGGATGACAGAATATATGGGCCCAAGTGGGCTGGGGGAAGGCTATGGGAGCGTGCAATTTGGGATGTGGATGTATAGATGAATAAGATTGTGTGGGATGTTCTATATGAGATAAACACAAACACACACACACACACACAAATCAACAAATTAAAAGAAAAGACTTACATTTGATGAGGAAGCATAAAAATGTACTCCATGTTAATTAGTAGAGGTGATAAACATTACCACTGAAATCTACCTGATGACTTTATAGCCATACTCAAGTGCCAAGGATCCGAGTGTAACCGACTGTGACTAGTCATAATCATATACATAGAGATTAAAGACACATGTGCAAACATCTAAGTGTTAGCATTAAAAATGTAGGAAACAGCACATTTTAAAATGGAATGGAGATCTTTTTTAAAGGTTAAAAAACTCATTCAATTGCATGTCTTACAGGGATTACACTGAGTTCAATATCATATAATTGTATTAATTCAACTGTGAACCTAAAAATTTACAACCACTTTTGAAAGAGATGTATGCTTGCCTGGAAATTGTTACTGAATATTTTAAACCTGTAATGAAATGCTTCCTCTAATCATGTGGTTATTAAATAAAAATAAATAAGTTTTTTAAAAAGAATGTAAATCATATAGTGCCTAATCTCAGAAAACTTTTGAATTAAACATAAAGTGAAAAAACAGGTATCTGGAAAAGTTGCCCGTTTTTTGTCAATTAAGCAGCACACTTCTAAATAACAAATGAGTCAAAGAAGAAATACCCAGAAAAATAAAAGGATAAGTATGGGAAACGGAAAGACCATTTATTGAAATTTATTATATTCAGTGAAAGACGTTCCTAGGGGGAAAACCTGTAAAAATGAATGCAAACATTAGAAAAACATTAAAGTCAGTAATCTATACTTCTCCCTAAGGAAATGAGGAAGATCAGGACAATTAATTACAAAGTAAGCTGAATAAAAGAAATAATAAAATCACTACAAATATAAATTGAAATAAAATGTTATCAGGTAAAAATCAATAAAGCTAAATCTGATTAACTGAATTAATAATACTGATAAACCTCTAGCCAGACAAATAAGGAGTGAAAAGATCAGTTGTTAATGTCAGAAATGAAATAATGGACATTACAGATTTTGCAAGACATTTAAATGGCAGTAAATATTATGAATGATTCTCTATATATAATTGATAAAGTGGATGAAATAGACAAATTCTTTGAAAGACACTCTGCCAACTCTCATTAAAGAAGAAATAGAGGATCTAAGTAGATTAATATCTATTAAGTAAATTTAATCAATAATTAATCATCTTCCAAAACAGAAGTAATTAGACTCAAATAGACTCTCTGTTGAATTCTAACAAATATTTAAGTATAAAATGCAGCAGTTAATTACAACCTCTTATAAAATGCAGAAACAGAGGGGCATTTTTCTTAACTTGTTCTATAAAGACAGGCATTACCCTACTATCAATAGCAGACTTATGCACTGCAAAATCAGAAAGCCACAAACCAATATATCTCATAAACAGAACTACAAAAATCCTTAAATAATATCAAACCAAATTCAACATTGAATAAAAAGAATTATATACTATAACTGAATAGGATTAATTTCAGTTATACAATGTTGATACATTTAAAAATAATGCATGTAATTTATCACTGAAATAAAATAGATACCTTACATAATTATATGAATAATTTCAGAAAAAGCGTGACACTCATTCATGATTAAAATTTCAACACTTCCTTACATTATACTGAAAGCCCTAGCCTTGACAGTTAGATGTTTAGTTTTATTTATTTATTTTATTCATTTATTTATTTTTCTGTCTTTTTGAGACAGGGTCTCCCTGTAGCCCCAGCTTTCCTGGCACTTATTATGTAGACCAGGCTGGCCTTGAACTCACAGAGATCTGCCTGCCTCTGGCTCCCAAGTGCTGGGACTACAGGAGTGTGTCAGCACTCCGGCGTTTATTTTTATTTTTTAAAAAATATTTTACAGGGATGGGGAGATGGCTCAGTGGTTAAGAACACTGGCTGTTCTTGCAGAAGACCAGGGCTCAAGTCCCAGCACCCAAATTGCTGCTAACAACTGTCTGTAACTCCAGTCCCAGGGGATCCGAGATCCTCTTCTGACCTCTGAGGGCATTGCACTGCATGGGTGCACTTACCTTTTTATTTCATGTGTATGGGTGTATTGTCTGCAGGTAGGGAAGTGCACCCGTGTCGTTCAATGCCAGTGGAAGTCAGAAGAGGGCATTGGATCCCCTGGAATTGGAGTTACAGACATTTGTCAGCCACCATGGGGGTGTTGGGAACTGAACCCCCGTCCTCTGCAAGCAGCCAGTGTTTTTAACCACTGAGTCATCTCTCCATTCCTGACAGATTTTTAAATAGAACACACACACACACACACACACACACACACACACACACACACA
>NW_008360327.1:5190934-5221169 GCF_000622305.1 Nannospalax galili
TTCTCCCCTTCTCACAGATTTTTTTATATAAAACACACACACACACACACACACACACACACACACACACACACACATACACACACCAGAGAGCAAGAGAATGAGAGCAAGAATGAGAGAAAGAGGAAGGAAGAGAGACAGGGGAGCAAAGGTTGAAGCACATACTTAGTATGTGCATGCAGTAAGGCTTTGGGTTTAAACCTGAACTCGAACAAAATGAAACAGAATGAAGCACAGAAAATAAAAGCCTTATACTTTGGATTTAAATGAGAAAGAAATAAACCATCTTTGCAAATGATGTGAATGTCTACAAGAAAAACCTGAATCAGGAAATTAGAATTTCATAAGCAAGTATAGCAAAGTTGCAGGACAAAATGGATAATATCTAAAAAGTTGATTCTACACTTCAAAATATCTAGTGGGACTTTGTTGCCAGTGCAAATAAATGCCAAGTTTTGGAGGTGATCTTAAAAAATGAAAAACGAAGGAATCTCTTCCTTACAGAGTTGATGTGAGAGGTAAATAGTTGCACATTTTGTATAATTCTTCTAACGTCCAGAAAAAGTCAATGACGTTTTTTAAATCCAGAAATCAAACTGAATTTTCAATTAAAACATTGTGTCATTTACATTAACATTGCTTCCAAAATGAAATATTTAAGTATCAGTCTAACAAAATACAAGACGCATATGAAGGACACCTCAAAACTCTGATGAACTGAGGCAAATAAATCAATGGAGAAGTATTCCATGCTCACAGGTACAAACACACAATATTGTCACAGTGTCAGTTCTCAGATGCATAGTTCCAACAGAACTTCAGTAATAGTTATAGGAAATTGTTTTGTGACTATCAGCAAAATGATTATAAGGTTTTACCAACTGTCAAAAAGATCCTGAGTAACTAAACAGGGTTGAATCAGAAGCAAACCTGAATGACTCATACTTTCCCCTGTCACGAGCTGGGTCTGCTCCTTCCCACCCCATAGGCCTGCTGGGCCCCTCTGAGACTTGCCTTCCCCCCTGCCTCAGGTAGATCCTGCTCCTCTCTACCCCATACCCTCCAGGACCTCCTTCCTCAATCCATCAGATAGGCTCTGCGCTTTCCCATTTATAGGCAGCCTGTCTCCTTTGTACTCCTGCTTCTCAGAGCCCCTGGCTAAGCATGGCTCTGCCTCACTCCACAGGCCTCCATGTTCCTCCAGGATCTTAACCTCCAACTGTTGCCAGACCACATGGCTCTTCCAGGAACTTTCAACCCCATGCCCCACACTAGGTCTGCTTCTCCCCACCTCCCTGCAAAGTTGCCTGCTTCTCAGGGATCTTGCTTCCCAGGGCTCCCGGATACACTCCACTGTTCCTGAACCCATAGTTCTTCTGACTAAACTCCCAGCTTCCCAAGATCTCCTGCTTTCCAAGCCACTGGCTGATCACAGATTTTTCAAAGTAGAGCAACCAGACTTGGAGAGCCGAAAAGAAAGGCAGCAGAAGAGAAAAGCAACCAGTTTTGCTGACCCTTGTATAGTGTCTGTTCTGCAGACCATACCAGGTTATCAAGACCAAGGACAGAAGCTACACCCTTCAATATCAGTTCCACAAAGGAAACATCTCAACTCTCTTACAACTGAATCCTCTACTGAGCATTGCATACACCTATACTGAAGAAAGATGATTTAAGCAGAAGAGTTAAATAACAGCTGCAAATAACTACTCCATGTGTGCAAATCTCAGCACAGAAACAAAAGTAATGTGAAAAACCCAGACAACATGTACCAACCGTCCCCAAATTATAATCCCATAGTAATGAACCCCAATGAGAATGACCTATAAGATCTTCCAGACAAGGAATTCAAAGGAATGATTGTAAGTACGTTCACATACCTTGAAGAAGATATCAATATACTCCAAAAGAACAAAACCAAAATAAATCTTGATCATTGTCAGTTTTAAGAAAGTGCAAATGTCATATACAACATCTCTTTTCCTTTTAAAAAAATTATTTCATTTTTAAATTTTATATATATGAGTGTATTGCTTGCATGTAGGTTGGTGCACCCACATCATGCGATGCCTGCAGAGGTCAGAAGAGGGCATCGAATTCCCTGGAACTGGAGTTACTAGATGGTTGTTAGCTGCCATATGGGTGCTGGAAATTGAACCCAGGTCCTCTGCAAGAGCAATCAGTGCTCCTAACTGCTGAGCCATCTCTCTGGCCCCTATACACAACATCTTAATCCTCTTTATACCTCCTTTCCCATCGGCACCCTCCCATAATGCCCCCACAGTGGATTCATGCATTCTGTTAAGGCCTATTGAGTCAAGTTAGTGTGACCTAACCTCCTCCCTCAGTGCAAATTCACCCAGTGAGGTCTACTCAGTCTATCTAGTCATTCCCTTAAAGATTGGCTCTTCCTCACACAGTAGTAACTAGCTACCCAATAGTTCTTCAGCTAAGATTGGGGCCTGCTGCCCATTTCCAATGTTCTATGATAGGTTTTTGCCTGCTTCAGTTTGCATGTGCCTTGTGAATTATGACACCATTGCTGTAAGTTCATATGAGCAAGGTCCCAGGAGCCTATAAGATTCTACTTCCTACCCTGGCTCTTACAATCTTTCTGCCCCACTTTTCCACTATGGTCCCTGAGCCATGGGTTCATTGCCTTCTGTTGCATAAGGGAGCTTCATTGATGAGAGCTGAGAGATGTATTAGTATTCTCTCTACCCCTGTGTGTGACCAGTTGTGGAACTCTGCAAATAGTCTCTGTCTGTTGCAAAAGAAGCTTCTTTGATGAGTGGTGACTGTCATACTTGGCGGTAAATATAAGGATACATATTTAGAACATAGTAAGAAATTACATTTGTCTAGGGGTATGACAATTTTGGGTTTTCTCTAAGATCTATGACCCTCCAGCCATGTGTACTTAGCTATGTTTACAGTACTACACATAAGTTCCCTCCTATTGAGTGGGCTTTAGGTCCAATTAGGTAGAGGTTGATTACCCCCAAGACACTACTGCCCTAATATAGTTTGCTGTGCTGGTCATTGTTGTGGTTATTAGGCCTTAAAGCTGGAGTTGGAACTTTGATTGATGTTCTGCTTTACCAGTTTTCATAATGTTCTCCAAAACTAAGAGAACTACCCTTCAGTGAGATGTCTTCCAGGTCAGTTCCAGCTCCATTGCTCCAAGTTCTGTGTCTGAAGTAAGCTTTGTCTTCAGAAATAGGGTCTTACCTTCAAGTTCTGAGAGGTAATCAAGAGGTAACCTCCTCCTCTGTCCTGCTCTCTCTTATTCCCTTGAGACAAGGTCTCTTTCTGAACCTGGAGCTCCCAGTTTTTCAGCTAGGCTTACTGACTGAAAGAGCAGTGACCAGCCAAGCTGCCTGCAAGAGATGCCCCAGCCCACTGAACTGCCTGCAGTTTGTGCAGTGTGCTCCAGATTTCCTGCTTTCATGAGTTCTCACTCATACTGGGGTGGGCTTTTGGTGGTGCATCTGTCTCTGGGTCATTTCTGTTCCTGTAAGTAACCCTTCACCCACTCTCCTGTAAGGAACCCCAATAAAGCTCATTGGTTTACAAATAAAAGTGTGCAAATGTCATAAGAACAGAATGTTATTTTGCATCACATAAAAACTGTTGGTATCAATAATTTGAGACAGATAATTCAGGAAATAAATGGCCAAGTAAATCAGGCAATGGAGATAGACGAGTAACTAGACATATCTATTTACTTTTCTGTTGCTGTGAACCAACACTCTAACTATGATATAGTAGTACAACTCATTGGTCAACAGAAATAGGCAAATTAAAATTACTGTGACATGCCACTATAAGCTTGTCAAGGTGACTGGTGGAAAGGTACACTGCTGTATTCACTTTGAAAAAAAATGACATATTTCTACTAAATCTGAACATGGAAGTTTATTATGAACCCAGCAACTATTTATTTATTTATTTATTTAATCTGTCTATTTATTTATTTAATGTGTATGAGTGTATGGCCTGCATGTATGTAGGTACACTCATGTTGTGCAATGCTCACAAAGGTCAGAAGAGGGCATCAGATCCCCTGAAACTGGAGTTACAGACTGTTGTGAGCCAGCATGTCAGTGCTGGGAATCAAACCCTGGTCCTCTTCAAGAGCTATCAGTGCTCTTAACCACTGAGGTATCTCTCCAGCCCCATATAATTCTTTTTAAAAAACATTTATTAGGGCCGGGCGTGGTGGCGCACGCCTTTAATCCCAGCACTTGGGAGGCAGAGGCAGGCGGATCTCTGTGAGTTCAAGGCCAGCCTGGTCTACATAGTGAGTTCCAGGGCAGCTGGGGCTACAGGGAGACCCTGTCTCAAAAAGACCAAAAAAAAAAAAAAAAACCACAACATTTATTATTTTTATTTTATGCATATGAGTGTATTTGCCTGCATGTATGTGAGTGCACCCATGTCGTGCAATGCTGCAGGGGTCAGAAGAGGGCATCGGATTTCCCTGGAACTGGAGTTAAGGACAGTTCATAACCACCATGTGTGTGCTGAGAATCGAACCGGATCCTCTGCAAGAGCAGTCAATGCTTTTAACTGCTAAGCCATCTCTCCAGCCCCATAATTGATTCTTAAAGGATTATAAATGAACAGATGTCACAACATGCAAAAAAAGAATCTCTTTCCTATTGAAAAGCTGAAAAAATAGGAAAACAGATATATGTTGATTCAAAGTAGGAAAGAGTTTAGTTGCAGAGGCAAGAAAAGATGTGATTGGGAAAGATTAAAAAATGAACTTTAAATGTTGCTTAACTGCTTAAAATTTTAATCTCATTGCTAATTTTGCCTTTTAATAATTCACTGAGCATCCATATACTAACTGTGAAAGTGTCTCTTTGTACACTACTCATCAATTAGAAATGTTAAATAAAGTCCAGGTGTGGTGGCACATACCTTTAATTTCAGCACTTGGGAGGCAGAGGCAGGTGGATACCTGTGAGTTGGAGGCCAGCCTGGTTTACATAGTGAGTTCCAGGCTAGCTGGGGCTATAGGGAGACCCTGTCTCAAAAAGACAAAAAAAAAAAAAAAAGAAAAGAAAATTCACAGCTTGGCTATGTACATAGCAAAAATATGTTCAAGAGTGTGACCAAAGGTCAGCAAGGAACGTTAAATGAATAAAGAAAACTAATTTTTTGAAAAGCTTGCTATTTACTGAGTCAGTACTGACCAGCAAATGACCAATGCCCTATTTCATCATCATCACTGACATCAACATCATTCGAATGGCTAACCTGTGGCAGCAATGTTTCATTTGAGAAATAGAGAATTGCAAATTTTCTGTTCTTGAGTAATATGGCCAGGGGTAAAATCATAAATTGATTTAAAGATTTTCCACTCAACTCCTATCACTTTCAAATTCCTATAGTTACATAAAACACTTCATCACTGAGAAACGTTCTTATCTTTTTTCCCCTGTGTATTACTTTTCTGTTGCTGTGATAACGTTAACCCAAGCAAGAGTTTATTTAGTCATCAGTTCCACAGGGATTAGGGTCTGTCAGTGTGGGGAGACCTGCTAAAAGGAGGGGAGGAGAGAGAGTGCTCACATTTCAAGAGGCACAGAAAAACAGGGACTGGAAATCCAACAAGGCTTAAGAGCTCTCAAAGCCCAACTCCCCCATGACTTGCCTCCTCTGGCATAGCCACACCTCCTAAACTCCCCCCAAAGGTGCCACCAACTGTGGATAAAATCTCCAAATACTTGGAACCCATGGGAACATTCTCATTCAAACCACCAAACCCTGTTCACTCCTCTCAGCAGCACTGGTCTCACAGCTGTTCAAATGTTCTCTGTTTTTCCTTCTGTCTGGAATGCAGTGCATTAGAAATCCAAAGACCTGGCTCTTTCTTTTCAGAAATTCATTCAGATTTCTGCTCTAATATCAACACAGAGCAGCTTTTTTGGATCCTACATGTAGGATGGCACTTTTGTTTAGTCCACCATGTGTTTCATCATAGCACAATTTCATGCCATTTTCTTATGTGTTTATATTCTATTTTCTGTAAGCCCTCTCTCTGGGAAGCTGGGGGAGGTAGAGCTTTCATCTATTTGCTATTACCTCAGTGCCTGGAATAGTTTCTGAAACATAGTTGGTGCTCAATAAGTGCTAAAGAATTCGTGAATGAAGGATTTATGTTGATGGCCAGTAATATACCACATAGACAAATTATTTTGTTGATAATTTATTTGCATAAACACCACGAAACCCTAGACAACATTGTGATTAATCCACTTTTGGTTTACTTGAGTGATCTTAAGCCTTCAAACCTGAACTTGACCATTCTCAATTTCATCACACTGTGCATATAATACCGAATTGCACAGTCCCTGGAGTAGAAACATTAAATAAACAGAGCACCGGGTCGCTATATTGCTCAAGTCAGAAGTACATCATTTATTACGGGAATAAAATAAGAGAGAATAAAAGTCACAAAACGATGGGAGTTTTATCCTCTCTCTTCCATTTCACTCTCTCTCTATTTTACTTACATTACAAAATGACTCTCTGGGCTGCTCGCTGATAAATGTTGATTAATCTGATGGGGAGTTAGATTTGTTAGTGGGCGAAAGCGATGTAAATAAATCGAGCAGGTGAACTGGAGTTCACCGCGTCATTTCTGAGATTAAGGAGCCTGTCTAGCCTTCTAAACTCACTTATTACAATCAGGATGTATGCTTTTGTAAACAGACTGAATGAGCACCTTTAAGCAATTCAGCAGGGCATGCCTCCTTTTGTGTCCCTACTGACTGTCCTTCAGCAAGTTTTATCTCCGGGGAATGACCCTTACTGTCAATTTTTGTTTCTCTTCCAGGGGCTGGAGGTTGGAGAATGGTTGCTGAAGGGAGTTGGCAAGGCCAGATTTTCTTCTTTGAACACTTGGAGTGAGGCAGTCGATAACTGCGTAGAACTCACAAAAATATTTAAGACTCTGGGCAAAATGTTTCCAGATGAATGATAATAACAACAATGAAAGCAACAATAGTAATTAATACACATAAAAATTTGCTGTTTATAAAACCCTATCAACACCATTATAATGCCTGCTACTCCAGGGGTGTTCTAAGTGTAAGCATCACATTTTGTTGAGGTCATTTGAGGGTCATTTGTGTCCTCGTTGCTTGAAAATGCATTTAAATACTTTTGTGGTAAATTGATATCCTTACAAGATCCAAGTACCTTTCTCAATATCTGTCATGAGTCCCCAAGCAGCTTATGGCCTTCTCGTCATTTTTGGCTCCTGATATTGGTTGTACTGAAAAATCACCCAACCTTTTACTTCTGTTTCTATAATTGCTCTCTCTCCCAACCTGGTTCCAGGCTTAGATACAGAATCAGAGCCTTTCCTGTGACTGCCTTCCAGGTAGGAAAAGTTGAACTTTGAATACAGCTGTGCGTATATTCATGTCATACATTTTTTATTTAAAAAAGTACTTTTATTGAGTGTTTGTACATTTCATATAATAGATGTTAATCAAACGTAGATCCCCTCATTTGTGTCTCCCACAAACCCCCACTGAATTTCATGCATTCTGTCATACTTTTGAATCTTGGGTACCACTCTCTGGAAGGTTCCTATTTTGGTTTCTAAAGCTAGTTATGTTAATCCTGAGGTCAGAGAGGAGATCATCATGTTAGAAAAGAAGACAGCCCTAACTGTAGCACATCTTCCCTCAAAGATGCTGTTGCTATATCATGTTATTAGACAGGGCTTATTTCCAGCTTTTGTTTGATTGCTGACTTCTAAAATTTTGTCCAGGTGAACAGTATTTTAAAAAAAATACAGTCAGAGGACTGGGGATGTGGCTCAGAGGTAGCAAGAACTTGTCTAGCCTGTAAAAGACCCTGTATTCAAACACCACACATTATAAAGAAAACAGCTATAGTTGAATGACTTCAAAACAATTTTTTTTCCTTTTCTTGGCCAAATAGAATTCTCAGGAAGTATACCTAACTTCAGAATGGCAACTGAAATGTGCTGGCTAACAAGGTGATTCTGGTGTCCAACACTTCATGGAAATTTTTGTTCCTTTGGCCGCTGGCTGTGTGACTCAGCTCAAATATGGTTGATCAGGTTGTATTCAATACAGTAGCTCCCAAGCCAAAGATGCCAATCAGCACAGAAATAGGTCTTCAACTCTAATCACTGAGACATTACCTTTGATGTAAAACTGGCTCAGCAGAGAAGACTTACCTGATACTCTTCGAATTGAACAAAAGCACTAAAAGTACTAGCAATTTTCTGGGAGCTGGCTTTAACAAGCAACTTCTTTGTGCCTCATTTTCTTCATCTGTAAAAAGTGGATATTGTGAGGAATAAATGAATTAAGGGGTGAAAAAATGCATAGCGTTGTTTAACACTGAAGCCCTCATCACTGGCAGGTTTATAAACCAACTCTTTCACCTCCTCAATACCCCCAACCCCTTAACCACCTTAGAGCTGGCAGCCTGGTAACATGGATTGCCCAGGGAAGGAATTGTACGGGAAGTCATTGGGTTCTGGTAGATGCTCTTTGAAATGGGCAGGCTTGATTCTCATGCTTCTTTCTTTGCCCCACCCCTTCTTCTTGCCCAGGAAATGGGATACCTGTAGGAACACCACGTATCTTCCAGTTTAGTGGATGAAAACCACATGCTAGTCTTGGTGGATGGGCACATAGAAGGAGCCTATGTCTTTAGTGACATGATTGAGATTCAGAACCACTCCTGGAATTTTTATTCCATGAATCAGACACCCATTCACCTCATCTGTTTTAAATATGTTGGTGGAGTATCTGTTTTTGCAGCTAAAATGGCTTGTAGCCAGTACAGTGGTTACTACTACTAGGCAGGCATAACACTAATACATATAAAATAAAAATAATAAATAAAATAATTTTTAAAATGTCTTTTAAATCTAATAATTTGTTTTCTCCAAGTATATTTTCTTTGCTGTTAATAAGGCTAATCAGATTTTCTTGTAGCTGTTCTCTTAGATTTCTTTCTTCTTTTACTATCAATCTGTTTTTCTTAGAATCTAAATGTTGTCTATAAACAATGTATGCTTAATTGTTAGTGCTTATTTGTTTTTAGATCCAATCTGGCACTTTTCTGTATTTCAGTTGGGCTTAAAAGCCTATTCACATTCAATGCTGTTATTTTTTTATTTATTATTTATATTTTATGTGTATGCGTATATTGCCTGCATGTAGGTAAGTGCACCCGTGTTGTGCAATGCCCATGGAGAACAGAAGAGGCTATTACATCCCCTGGCACTGGAGTTATGGACAGTTGTGAGCTGCCATGTGGGTGCTAAGATTTGAACCTGGGTCTTCTGCAAGAACAGTCAGTGTTCTTAACCATTGAGCCATCTCTCCAGCCCCTCAATGCTGTTATTAATATAGTTGCCTTTGTGTTTTATAACTTATACCTATTTTGTTCCCTCATTTCTTCCTTACTACTTTCTTTTTTGTTAAGCAAATATTCTCTCATGCAACATTTTAGTTCATTTAATATTTTTCCCCTTGATCTACATTAGTAGTTGCTCAAGGGCTTATCATATATACCTTAATATACAAGAAACAGCTTCAGGGCTGGAAAAATAGTTTTGCCTTTGTTAAAGGGTCAGGCTCACAACTTAAACATCAAGAAACAGCTTTGGATTTACACTAACTTAATTCTAGTGACACATAGAAATATCACTTCTATAGAGGTCCATTCCTTTCCGCCCTTTTCAATAACAAACACACACACACACACACACACACACCTTATAAATATTATACACAAAAGTACATTGTTAAAGTAATACTTATATAATTTTTGACAATTAAAGAAACTAAAAAAAGCAAATTTTCATGCTTTTGTTATATGAGTTTTTTTCCTTTGTTTCTTGTCCATCTGTCCTGTGAACAAATTTTAGAATAATTTCCTTATCTAAAACTGAGTTGCTCTCAAGTAAAAAGCAAGTAATCAAGACTGGAAGATAAAATAGGAGAACTGGACCACTTGAACAAATATTAAAAATGTTTTAAAAACAGGAATAGGGACTGGAGAGATGTCTCAGTGGTTAAGGGCACTGGCTGCTCTTGCAGAGGACCTGGATTCAATTCCCAGCACCCACATGGTGGCTAACAACTGTCTATAATCCAGTTGTGGGGGATCCAACACCCTCTAGTGAACTCTGTCAGCATTTCGTGACACAGGTGCACTTACAACTATGCAGGCGATACATTCATACACATAAAAGAAAAAAAATATTTTTAAAACCCATAGGAATTGAATATGCAGGAGTTATGAAACACTATGAAAAGTTCAAATCTACAAATTATAGATATAAAGGAAGAAGACTCTCAGGTCAAAGACTTTGGCCAGATTTTCAATAAGAGTATAAAAGAAAATTTCCCTAAATTTAGGAAAAACATACCCATAGAGATACAGAAGCACACAGAACACCAAATAGACAGGATCAGAAAAGAAACTCCACATGGCATATTATCATAAACACACTGAAAGCTAAAATAGAAAAATAAGTTACATAAAAAGGAAAATCCATCAGAAAATCAGCTGACTTTTAAAAGCTGACTTTTAAGACCATGGAACATTTATGCCAAGTTCTAAATAACCACAGATGCCAACCCAGACCACTTTATCCAGAAAAACTAACTGCCATATTCGAAGGAGAAAGAAAAATCTTCCATGATACAGATAAGCTGTAAGAATTCATGTCCACCAACCCAGGCCTATAGAGAATACTATAAGCAAATCAAAGTCTCGAGAAAGAATAGCCATCCCCAAGAGGCTAAGGACAAAAAATGAATCTAAAACCCTGGAAATATAAAATAGGACTAAGATCACAAACAGAAAATAAAATCACGGTAACTAATACATACTTTTCAATAGTGGCTTTAAATATTAATGACCCCAACTCCTCAACAAAAGCACACAGTCTAGCTGAATGGATTAAGAAATCATTCCTCTTTCTAGTGTCTCCAAGAAGCTTTCCTTACCTTCAAGGGCAGGCATTACCTTACACTGAAAAGATGGGAAACATTATTCTAAGCAAATGGGGCCAAGAAGCAAACAAACTGTTGCTATTCTAACATGTGCCAAAACAGACTTCAAGCTAAAATTAATCAGAAGAGATAAACAGGTCAAGAGAAAAATCAACCTGGAAGATTTTACAATCATAAACATATATGCACCAAACTCTGGCACACCCAATTTTAAAAAAAAAAAGAATGCTACTGGACTTCAACACACAGACTAACCGTAACTCAGTAATAATAGGTGACTTTAATACCCTACTTTCGCCAATGAACAAGTCATCTGGATTAAAAAAAAATAAACACTTTAACATCTGAATTACATGATACCATATATCAAATGGACCTAACAGATATCTACAAAATATTCCATCCAAGCAACAAGAAGCACATTTTACTTAGCAGCCCATGGAAGTTTCTCTAAAATATACCATATCCTGGGGAATAAAACAAACCTCAACAAATACAAAATTTGAAATAATTCAATGTATTCTATTGGACCATAACGCAATAAAGCTTAAAATCAACAGTGAAAAAAGCTCTAGTAACTACATGAACTCATGAAACTTAAATAACATATTACCGAATGATGACTGGGTCAAAGAAAAAATAAAGACAGTAATAAAAATCATTCTGAAATTAGATGAAAATGAAAACACAACACAACAAATCTTCTGGGATACAATAAAAGCATTCCTAAGAAAGAAATCTACAGGTATAAGCACCTTCATTAAAACATCAGAAAGAAGGCCTGGAGAGAAGGCTTAACAGTTAAGAGCACTAACTGCTTTTATGGAATACCCAGGTTTGGTTCCCAGCACCCAAATGGCAGCTAACAATCATCTATAACTCCAGTCCCAGGGGATCTAACACTTTCTGTTGGCCTCCATGAACATGCATGCAAGGGTGCACTTATATACATGTAGACTTGAGCAGGAGGCCGTAGCTGACACTAGACAATGCTTGATGCTCAGAGGAAGACATAAGGCACAGCCTCTGACCCTAAGTATCAGTCTCACAGAGGGAAGCAGTATCGTAACCCTATCAGGACTTAGCATTCCACTAAGCATTGCAATACCACCACTGAAAGAAAAAAATAGACTTACATTAAAAAAAAAATACAAAGAAAGGAAAATTCGACCAACAAATTCCAGACTTCCATATCTCAAAACAGAAAAAGAAACATGAAAAACCAAGATTCTTGTCTTTTCCAAAAATTACTAATCTCATAGTAATGGCACCTAATGAAAATAATTGAAAGAACTACATACAAATATTTAAAAGAGTATAAATGTGTTCAAACAACTCAAAGAAGACAGGAATATACTCCAAGAGAATAATAACAAAGGGTTAGGCTGAATAAGGAAATCAACCCAAGATATGAAATTAGAATTCAACAAAGAGATAGAATTTCTGAAAAATCAAAGCAAAATGATGCTGGAAATGAAATCTCAGTAAGCAAAATTAAAAATGCAATTGAAATCTCCTGCATGTATGTAAGTGTATACATGTGGTACAATGTTCATGGAGGTCAGAAGAAGGTGTCAGATGCCCTGGCACTGGAGTTATGGTCAGTTATTAGCTGTCATGTGGGTGCTAGGAACTTAACCTGGGTTCTCTGAAAGAGCAGCTACTGCTTTTAACCACTGAGTCATCTCTCCAGCCCCAGGATCCAACTTTTTGCTGTCTCCAAGAAGCACATCTTACTATCAGATATAGCCACTACCTCAGGGTAAAAGAATGGTAAAAGGTAATCCAAGCAAATGGAGAAAAGAAACAAACAAGTATAGCTATTCTAATATTAAAAAAATAATAAACTTCAAATAGAACCAAATTGGAATAGATAATTTCATACTCATCATAGGAACATTTCACCAAGAAGATATTACAAATTCTAAACATATATATGCACCAAATACAGGTGAACTCAATTTCATTTAAAAAATACTATTAGATTTAAAACTACAGAATAACACCAACACAGTGATCGTGACTGACTTCAATACCTCACTCTCATCAATAGAACACTTGGACAAAAGATAAACAGAGAAGCATTGAAGTTAAAAGACATCATGAATTGAAAAGACCTAACAGATACCTACAGAGCATTTTGCCCAAACACTAAAGAATACACATTCTTCCCAGCAGCCTATGAAACTTTCTGCAAAATCAACCACATAGTACAACATCACACAAGTCTCAACAAATATGGTGAAAATGAAATGCATTGTATCTGACCACATTTGAATAAAGCTAAATATCAATAGCAATAGAAACTATAGAAGGTGCACACATTCATGGACACTCAGCAACAATCCATTGACTGATAATTGGGTCAAGGAAGAAATCAAGAAGAAAACTAAATTAGAAGAAAGAGAGGAAAAAAAGAAATATAAAACAAAGGCTCGAGCTATGAAGAAAGACTACACATCTCCACCAGAAGAGAAAGTCTCTTCTTAAAAAAATTTTTATTGAGCCTTTTAAATTTCATACAATGTTTCTCAGTCAAATCCAGACTCCCTCCTCCATCCATGTCTTCCCCTATCTCCCCACCAAACCTATCTCCCCACCTATTTCTCACCTCCCCATTGGGCCCTTGTTTAATTTAACTGAGCTGACATGTGTCCCGTGCTGTGCTAGGTGCTGCCACTGCCATAGGCTCACATGAGTAAGCCTCCAGTGGCCTAGAAGCCTCCATCTCCCTGTGCTGATGAATGAGCCCTGGCTCTTACAATCTTTCTCTCTCCTCTCTGCAATGGTCCCTGAGCTGTGGGTGGGTGAGGTTCCATGTAGAAGTTCTATCCTACACTCTACAGTCTCTTATTCTTCAAAACTTGGCCAGTTGTAGCCTTCTCTGTGCATTGCACTCTGATGTACAAGGAAGCCTCACTAGTGAGAGTTGTGGGGTGCATTATCCCTCTCTACCCCTTATTCTGCTATGTTCCATGAACCTTAGTTATAGAGATTTGACTGCAAATGTGTCACCTAGTACTGGGCATTTTCCAGACATATGTTCTCTGTGCCCAACCAGATGTACAACTCTGCAGTAGCCTCCATCTATTGCAAAAAGAAGCTTCTTTGATGAGTGCTGTGTGGCATGCTTGTCACTCTAAGGGAGGTCTCATCTATCTGGCACTGCGTTCCCTGCCAAGCACCTCCCAGGTATTTAAGAGAAAGTCTTAAAGAAACATACTGTTAGCATTGCTCTTGAGACAGGTATAGATTTCTTCTTCTTCTAGCATAAGAATGCCATAATAGTTTTTGAAAATTTAGAGGATTTTGAAAAATGCATTTTAGAATAACATGAAGATGAACTTTTAATATATTCATTTCCTCACAATTCTGATAATGCTATTGTACTTAATAATCAGGGATTCATTTGTATAGTTTTGCAAATAATCAAATCTTCAACATTAGATATTTGGGCTATATGAATGGCGGTGGCAAGGTAGGACTTCCATGGCAGGTACATCTTGAAAGGACTACAAGGGTGAGTGATCTCCAATATTTTACATTGCCTAGCCATACATTGCAGCATGAAGTTTCTGCTTTGATGAAAGTAACAGTGACAGTTCCATAGGCCCTTCATCCAGACTTCCTGAGCTTTGTTAAACTGCTAACTCCTCCTCTTAGGAATTGATTAGAACCTATTTTCCGTATTACTGAGATTTCTCTTATTAGGATATTGGTATTGAAGGGATAATACTTAAGAATTCTCACTCAAGTTGGTCTGAAACAATATAATCAGTACACTGGCATGGATTCTTTTGTAATCCTCTTGGGCCAGGAAACAACTGCTCTTTTCCCCAGACTCTCCCTCCAGGCTTGTGGACTGGCCAGTGAGAGTTAACATAGCAAACACCTTCAGTCTGTAGAGGGAAGTAGCTCCCGCACATCTCATCAGCCCTTTAACACATTTTTCCCCAGAACTGTGCATATTATAATCGGAAGCAGTTGAAACTTTCTATTTTGGTTTGAAAGATGTAATTGAGTAGTCAGGGATCTGCCAGTGGGACATTGGCAGCAGGGACATCTGCCTTTGGAGCCTCAATTTATTCACTATTTCTTTAAAAGGTTTAGACTCATGGAATGTTCCATCTTAAAACAACTCTCTAGTTTTTGTTGTTGCTTTATCTCTTACCATATAGTCAAAGATACTATGGCCAGAATGATTAATTTTCTTGAATTTAAACATGCTATTAGTGGGTTTTTCTTTTCAAATTATCTCTTTCCAATATTAGCTATCTTTATACAATAATGTTAAACATATTCAAGATTCTTTCATTTTCCCCTAAATCACAACCTCGTTTGTCTAATAGGCTAAAATGAGTCATTTAACATTTACATGTAATGTAAATCATTGAGTTACAGATTGCAAGACCAATGGGGAGAGCCAGGATGTTATAGAAAAGAACCAGGTTTTAGCTTCAGTAAATTCTTTATTCTTCATGAAATTTATATGCTATTGTTCTGTGGGAGAAAGAATGGGTAGAATGACAATTAGAGCCAAACTTTTGTTCATACTTGTTGCTTTCAATATTGTCCTTTTTAAAATATTTTATTTATTGTTTTTGTTTTATATATATGCATGTATTGCTTGCATGTATGTAAGCTCACCCATGTGAATGCCCTCAAAGGACAGAAGAGGTTGTCAGATCCCCTGGAACAGGAGTTATGGACAGTTGTTAGCTGCCATGTGGGTGCTGGGATTCAATCCCGGGTCCTCTGCAAGAACAGTCAGTGTTCTTAACCACTGCGTCATCTCTCCAGCCCTCCGTATTGTCCTTCTTTGATACTGTTGCAACATGAAAAAGTTCTAGATTGAGGAGTTGGAGGTGTTTATCCTTCTACATGGCTAAGTGGCACTATAGGTTTATGCACATGACATTAGTCTGTGTTTCATAGATTGAGTTCTAAGCCACAGACAGATAGGTATGTACTTGTAACCTTATTTGAATTTTCCAATTTGCTTTTCATCTCAAAACTGACAGCAGAGAGACCACTCTACAAGCAGAGCTCAACTGTAATAATATTGAGTTGTCAGATTATTTTTGAATACCTGTGTTGCTCCCTTTTGACTCATGTCTGGAGACACTACACTGCGTTTCTGTCTACTGTTCATGATTATCTTTCTCTTCTATGTAAGCTTGATTTCTGGCAATTCTTCTCCTGCCTTTCTCATGACACTGATAGGTGTACAGATTATTTTTTCACAGAATTCCATATATGATTTAAATTATTGACTTTTACTATGGTAGACAAGGCTGGAATAGGGTCAAATAATTTTTATTTAGTTTGCTAATCCTATAATAATTTTGTTGCTGGTTTGATAAAGAAGGATCTGAAGAGGTAGAAGATAGTGTTGGACCTTCCCCATTCCATAATGAGAAGGTGATTCAGAGAAAAAGTGAACACTGAAGTTCATGCTCCTCACTCTCACTTGTCTCTTTCTGGTGTTATGCCTCGCCAGTATATCCAGACACAGAGAAATACACAGTTTCTGTACTTTCAGGAGCACTCTACAAAATGACATTATTTTGCAGTCAATTTTCTGCTTTGAAAGGCTTCAAGGGTAACTAGGAAATATTGCTATTACCTTGACATATTTTTCAATAACCTTTAAGCTCTTTATAACTCTCTTCTTAAGCTCCAATGCATTCTATATCTTCTGTCATATCAAACTTCTTAAAGTGAAGCTTTATCTTATCACTTTATTTTGCTGATTTCTTCGACAATTCTCTGTTGCCAATTATATTAAATTTGAAGTTTAAGGCTCTCTGTAACCTTCCCGCCCAGATTTGTGTCCTACTACAGTCCTCTAATTATTTGCAGCACTATTCAGGCCAGACTAGTCTAGCATTGTTGAGTGAATGACTCAAATCCTTCTGGATTTTGTTCATGTAATTCCCTCTCTCAACATTGTCATATATCAAGAAGTTGCTCTATCTGCATGTCTTAGCTTTTACTAACATGGAATTGGGTGTAGTGATATTACTTAATAGACTTGTTGGTATACAACACTAGGCAGAGGCATGACACCCCTCTGAGTAGAAGCATCATCACTGTTACTGTCACCAACATTCTATCACCATCAAAATGCTTCTCATGTCTAAATAACACTGTCCTACAGGTATTTCAACAACCTTCCTTTCCCTACAATGGATATTTTCCATGCTAACTTTGACCTGCAGTAAACTTGCATTTTATTTCTTCTATATATCACCTTGAATTATGTGTTTCTTCAGAGAAAGGTGTCATCTCAGTCACATCTTTCTCTGTATCAGAATCTACTTAATTGGCATGTCCTTTGGAGGTCACAGAGTCATTCTCAGTTCTTTGGGCCATAACATTTGACAAAGCATCCCCCAAGTTTTCCTGAGTCCCTCTGCATGTTTCTCATGTGTGTAAACAACCTGATGTCTCCTCTCCAAATCAGTGAACTCCCACTTTTGGGTTGATAGTTTTCTGGGGTACATTTCCTTGGTTGCTATTCTCTTTCACACTTGCTCCTACTGGCTTATTGTGGCCACCCATAAAACTTGTGTCAGTTTATAGTCAAGGCTAACATTTTACCTTTGTCAAAATTCTTAACCTTCATCTCCCACTACATCTCTATTCCCCATACCTTATTAATTCAACACTAACCATATTGTAGAAGTGAAATAACTATTGAGTTGAAAAGCAAAAATAATTACAAAGTAGTTGCTAGAATTTATCAAAGGCATATGCTTTTCAGGCAGTATGTGATATACTTTGTTTAAGCTTTGTAATAATAGTGTGTTGTAATTTAAGGAGCCCCTGTTCATGGATTCTGAAGCTTGGAGAAAGAAAATACACTGGCATGATCATCTAGTAGGTGACAGAGTTGAGTTCTCAATACCTGCACAACTTGTACTCCCTGTGGTGTGCCCTCCTGCCTTTCAGTAAATGGCACTTGGGAAAGGTTTAAGTTTATATTTAAAATATGCAAATGCTTCTGACGTAATTCTTGAATTTGTGGAAAAAAATTTATTGATGTTGAAAGAAACCGAGACTTATATTTGTGATTGCTTTTAGAACAGTTAGCTTTTTGGTATAGTCTATATTTGGGATCAGAAGAGCTGGAATGTGCCTCTTTAATAATATTGCTATTTTTTCCCCAGACTGAATCTCATTGTCTTTAATCACTGGTTCTACTTGTATGTGTAGCTTCCAGTCTTCAATTTTCCTAAACTGTCATGTAGATATAAGTGTAAGATTCAATTGCCCAGCCTTAGTTTTGTGTTTTGATAGACAGCTGGGCAGGGGAGGCTTAAACATTTGGTATTGGATTTCGCCCTAATTTTGTGGGTATTTTGTGCAAATAAGGTCCCAAGTATATTTTCGGTAGTGTTTTGTTTTTCACATATAAATATCTTCAGGGAAACTAGAAATGAAAAGAAAAACAGTGAGCTCCACAGTTCAAGGCAGAGACAAATTATCTCATGGTAAAAAGCCTGGCCAGGTTGCATATAATGATTGAATTATACCCCTTTTTGTAGATTAATATCAATGTTGACTAGTGGAATGCTGTGTTTTCAGTTCCAAAGAGCTCAAATTAGAAAAGCATGTTGGCATTTTCTGAAACCTCATGGTCAGGCACAGCTTTGTGTTCTGATGGCCCTGGTGCAATTGTACCTATGCAGTGCAGAGAGTCCCTAGGGAGGGAACTTCCAGTAAAGAGTCCCTCCCTACTCTGTCACAACATCAAGGTCAAGTTTATTTTTTTATTTAAAGAATTAACCCACACTACTCTACATTATTCCTGTAGAACAAAGCCTGGGAAGGAACTAACTCATGGATCTTCATAGATTTATTATTATTAAGTGGAAATTAGCTTCACAGAACTTCCATGGGAAATTAATCAAAACTTGGGTGAAGGAAGTTTGTATTTAAATGCAAAGGTCAAGGTGAAAGCAAGTGGTTTGAACACTCTTGCTGGCTTCATTGAAAGGACCAAAAAGTCTAGGGGTCCAGTAATATTGTGGTCAGCCAAGCTCTGAAAAGAGAGTAATGTACCTTATTTAGTAGGAACTTCTGGAAAATTGGGCTGAAGGCTCTGTTGACTAAGCTACTGTGGTAGTCCAGGACTTTCTAGTTCCTAGACCTTGAGAAAGGTGCAACCATAATGGATTGAAAGACTCAGTGTTTGATACCTGATACAATGACCTCTTCTTCCCAGATGCTGTGGCCAGTTAAAATCCTAACTAAGCCATAGAGATTCTCAGTAGGGCTGTAGAGTCCTTATAACAAGTCTCAATTCTTCTCTCTTCCATAATTATTGTCTGTTTGACAACTAAAAAATGAAATTCAGTTTCAGGACATAATTTCAAATTTGCTTCAATTATATTTTATTTGATAGATTTATACATAGGGTCTCTTTCTTGTATTTAGTTATATTTTTTTCATAAAATGGTTTGTGGACTAGCTGATCACTGTATTTATCTGTACTGCATCATCAATAATTCATATACTAAATATACGGGTTCTTAAGTCTTCTTGTTTCTAGTTTGAGATACCATGAATGACCAAGATTCATTTGTACATAGAGGAAATGAGAGCTTACTAAACATACATGTACTTTTTTAATTTGAAGGGAAAAGGCCCCAACACAAATAAAAGGTTTATATATAATGTTTCTAATTGTTGGAGTTAATGGAAACAATGCAGAAGTTTCAATAACATGGCATTACTTTTCTCAGGCCAAAAAACAAAGCAATAAAAATTGTTATTGATAGCGCCTGAGAAATGTTATTCAACAGGCTTAGAAGTTTAAAAGCCATTAAGAGGCAGATTCCCTATTCATATCTATGTTAAAGAACTGTAGAGTTCACCTGTATAAGAAATTATTTTAAAGGTAAGGAAATGGAGCCCCTATTATAAAAGATGTTTTTTCAAAAGTTTTGTGACAGAATCCTGATGTCTCAACCTCTAGGATTAAAATGAAGTTATGAATTGAGTAGTCACTTAAGGAAAACTTTTTTGTGTATAACCAAGTGAGGACTGAAAAGAATCATCTCAGTCTAAAAGAAAGTAAGGCAAGCATGTGTTCAATATGTGAGCTATGTGAACTTTGGGAACCAGCAGCAGAAGCAGTGGGAACCCTACTTCTATCAAGAATCGAAGCTGTCTACATCCAAATGGGCTAGAGCCCAACACTTCCTGAGTGAATCATTATATTAGACTAAAAGCAAGAAGAGAGTGAAGACTTCTGTGCACAGTAAGACACGTAAGTCAGGAAGTCCTGGCTGTTACTCTTGCTTTGAATCAATAAGTGGCTGCAAAAAAATCACTTTTTCCTTCATACACTCCAGTGTCCCCCTTTGTAAATTAGAGATGGTTTATTACTTTCTTTGTTTGCTACACAGTGTTAGTAGCAAGATAAAACATAACAGTGCATTAAATGTGTTTTAAAACAGACACACAAGAATGAGTATCATTTCAATATCTTTACTTTTCGTCATGTCTTTCAACTTGCACCTAACTATCCTGTCTCTACGAGCTATAAAGTACACTCTGAGATCTGTTTTTTTTCTTTCAGCGTATTTCTCCTAGTAAACCCCTCAAGGATGTCCAAAGGGCTCTAAATCACTTTGATTCTTGCTTCTATTCTGAGATTTGCAAAATGGGATGTTTGTCCTGTGGAATTGCCATCATGTTTAAGATCCTTTAGGTATTGACTTGCCTGTACACAACCAAATTTTCCAACACTAATGTTGCTTCTGAGGATAGCCAACATCCAAAGGCAGGTCACAGTAGGCATCTGAAAGCTTTGACACTTCAGCCAAGCAGGAGGTAACTCTGATGTGTCCTTACAGCTTTGCAGCTCCTTGTGGATATTGTCAGGACTGTCAGTGGTCTTCCATCAGAGCTTGAATTTTTCTTTTCTAGATTGTCATGGTTGGCTTCCATTATCAACTTGACACACCTGTGAAGTGGCAACCTCAGTTGGAGAGTTTCTTCTATTGGACTGGCCTGTGGGTAGTTTGTGAGGCATTTTCTTGACTGATGAGTAATGTGGAAGGGCCCAGCCCACTGTGGGTGGTGTCACTCCTGGGCAGGTGGTCCTGGGATATATAAGAAAGCAGGCTGAACACAGGCCAGAGGAACAAGCCAGTAAGCAGTATTCCTTCATGGTCTCTGTTTAAACTCCTGCCTCCAGGTACCTGCTCTGAGTTCCTGCCCTGGTTTCCTCTAATGATGAACTGTGATTGTGATGTGTAAGCAAAATAAATCCTTTTCTCAAGCTTTTTTGGTCAGAGTGTTTTATTACAAAACTAAGTAGGACACAAATCCATTTCTATCCCTTTGTTTCAACTAGTGTTGCTGGTAGAAGAGTTCCATAAGATACTTTGTATATTCTGAACTCTGTCTCATATCTATTTCCCAGAGTACATAACCTAAAGTACATGTCTGCCTTGTCTTCCTTTGAGGGCCACCCTGAAACATACAAGTCCTGTGTGACTGTGTCTATCCTGTAGGAAGAATGATAGACTGATCTCTTTCTACCTCTGAATAATTTTTGTCTATAAACCATTAACTCATTTCATCCTAATCGCAGTTTTTAAACTGGATACTTGGAATAAACCCCATCATAAAATGTAAATCTAGTGTATCAAGTGGGGCTCAATAGATTATGCTTAATCTACAGTTTTATTGTTCATATAAGGCACTAGAATGTAATTAATTTTTTAAGTTCATGGCACTGAATGCCATTTTAGATTACCAAATGAACCAGAGAAGTTTAAATGCTTGCTGATCTTTATTTAATTTTGTCCATGGGTATAGGGAAAAGTGATATTTGTATGATGAAACTACTGACCCATTTCCTGCTCAACTCATTTCCTCTTTCAAGAATTTCTATCTGTATGATGATTAAAAGATTTTAGTTTTCTAGCCACCTTTTCTATATTTTAAATTAGCCTAAGAAGTTCTAATCCAGTAACTCTTTAGCAACTGTTTTGATTCTAAATAAGGTCTTCTTTATACATTAGAGAAGAAAAGTTAGAAAGTATTCCTTATCAAAGGCTTAGTATATTTTTATTATTTTTATATTTTTAAAATGTAGGGGATGGAGAGACAGTTCAGTGGTTAAGAGCACTGGATACTCTTGCAGAGCACCCAGGTTCGAATTCCAGGATATTGTGGCTAGCTAACAACCATCTGTAACTCCAGTTCCAGGGGATCTGATGCCCTCTTCTGACCTCCGTGGGCATTGCACGACACGGGTGCACTTACACACCTACATGCAATATACTCACACACATAAAATAATAAAAATAAATATATAAAATATTTTATAATTTCCTACCTATTAAGAATCATGAGTATTGTTGAAATACTCATAGCCAAGATCAAATCAACACCTGCCTTTGCTGAACTTAGAGTCTAATGGAAATGGTAAACAGGTAGGCAATTAGAACCCAGCAGATTAGAACATAGTTTACTGGAAAAAATAGAATGCTCCTGGAGTGGAAGAAAAATTCTAAAACTGGGCTTGTAGATCATAGGTTTCATTTATTGAGCCATTCTGTATTTGGTTCCTCAGAGAAGCTGTTTACTGATGGTGTGAGCTGGTCAAACTCTCACATGATGCTTGGAATCATACATATTGATAAATTTGCCTCCCAAGGCACCTACTCATCTAGAGAAGGACAGATCTAGCATCATTTGCACTGTCAAGGCATGTGAAGCATGGTCACCCCTGCCAGGACAGGATTCCTGCTGAGAAGCTGTTTAGGTTCTTGTACTGTGCAAGGAAAACTTAGCTTTCATCTGCTTCTAAAGAGATGAGACAAATTCCTTGGGCACTTAATGAAATTCAGTTTTTGTCCTCCCAAACTCAAACTTTTGACTTAATCCTTTGAAATTATATTAACACAGTTTTGAGAAGTTATATGTTCTTGTTTATTATTATTATTGTGTGTATATATCTTCAACTAGTCTGTCCAATTCCTTTTCCTCTGAAGGATTCAAGAAAAAAATAAGATATGCGCTGTACTTAAGAAAAGTTTATATTTCAGGAAGGGGTCAAAACCAAAGTTGTCCAATGTTATATTTTAAGAGATGTTCAATTCAGTTCATATCATCTATTTTAGGGAGTCTTCTCTGACGCAATAGTCTCTTCTCCACTCCTTTACTCACTTCTCCCTAAATGGTCATGCTCTGTGTCACAGAACTTTATAATCATACATGTAATTTTTTGTAATACCTAAGTACACATGCATGCACATATTAATCATTCTTGTTATCTAATGAATTCTATGATTTGTTTTTTATGTGATATTATTAAGATTATTTTTATTTTATGTGTCTGAGTATTTTGCCTGCATGTATGTGAGTCCACCACATGTCAGCAATGCTCACAGAGGTCAAAAGAGGCTATTGGATCTCCTGGGACTGGAATTATGGATGGATTTTAGCTTCCATGCAGGTGCTGGGAACTGAACCTTTATCCTCTGTAAGAGCAACCAGTACTCTTACTCACTGAACCATCCATCTCTCCAGTACCCCCTCCATGTGATAATACATCACTTTCCTTTGTTTTCAGTACCTTGCTAGGATAGCAGCAGCCTGTTGGCCTATCTTTAGATAGATGTATGATTCACTGTTCATTGCATTCTCTTGGTGGTGTGTGACATTATTCCTGGGGATAAATGAACAAATGTCTCCTCACCTCAGATAGGAAACCAATGACCTACCAAACAAGGATAGCACCAAAATCAAGTTGTTGAACCAATGAGTTTTACTGAGATTATTTACAAGTGTATGGGTGAGAGGTTACATATGGAAATATAAATGACTCACAGGCAATGGTACCATCAAAGCCCTCCCCCAGCATGGTTCACAGCTCAGGAAAGAAGGAAACTGGGAGCACACTGCACAACCCACAGGCAGTTCAACAGGTTGGAAAGGACCCTTTCTGGGTTAAGACTTAGCTGGTCTGAGTCTCTTCCAGGCAACTCAGCAGGTTTCTTTTTTCTTTTTTTTTTTTTTTTTTTTTTTTTTTTTTTTAAAAAAAAAAAAAAAAAAAAAAAAAAAGAGGACGATAAATCTTTCACTGTGGCAGGCCTTTGTTTCTTCCAGATGGCTTGCCTGGTCTGAGCCTTTTCTAATAGCTCAGCTTCTCTCTGCATCTTCCTGGTGGCTTGGCTGCTCTGAGAGTGTTTCTCAGTAGTTCTTGGGGCTTATGTATGCTAGAGAGGGAGGGGCCTTGTGAACCTGCTCAATTTCAGGGACTTCCTGAAGCTAGTGAGTAGTTTACTTCCTGAGCTTAAGGAGTTTCACTGCAGGATGTATTGCTTCACCTCCCCTCAAAACACCCTGTTGTTAACCTTTTTAAATTTAGAGCAACCTGTTGTTTATTCAGCTTCAGAAACGTGTTGTTTCCTTTCCTAAAATTAGAACATGCTATTATTTATCTTTCTTTAGAACATTCTGTTGTTGACTCAGCTTCCCTCTAAGATGGAAGGTGTTATCTCAGAGGAAATTACTAGACAACCCTTGGAGAGGTAGAAATTCTACCAGGACTGCCAAAAGTAGTGGTGTGCTCAGAAGATAAGAGGGTGGCACTAAACAGGTCTTACAGGTCAGTTTTAGTATGTCCCGGAAAACTGAAAACAAACAAACAGCCCTGGGCAGCAAACTTCTTGCGGTAAATCTGAATCCAGAGTTCCCTGTTACAACCCTTGCCTCCAGCCTCACATTTTTCTGTCTTAAGAAGTACTCTAGTTGAAACACTTTTGGGAACTCTGCCTACATTTCTGTCTTTTGGAACACCAGTGTTCAGCCAAATTTTGTAGTAAAATAGCCTGTTAAACTTTGTTTAACCTTGCTCTTTTTGAACTAATTTGATTTCAGGATATGTTTTGTGTATATTACAAATTATAATTACATGGACCTAGAATTCCATGGAAGCACTTGGAAGAGTCTGTCCTGGGCTCTTTCCTGGTGTTCTTTAGAACAGTGGTGCACCCACATCTGGAGGTCAATATTTCTTCTGACTCTAACCAACTTTATCCTGAAGACTTGGTCCAGAACAGTGTAGAACTGTCATGATTTCCAGATTTAACTTTGGATTCTGTGTGCCTGGGAATTTCCTGATTTCCTTTGCTTGAAATAACAATCTCTAAGATTATGTGAGTGATTAAAAACAAGTAGAAGAGATAGTCCTTACTTTTAAGAAATTTCTAGTTTTAGAGACAATGGCAAGAAAACAAAATTAAGTAACAATACCCAACAACACATATAGTATGATTATTGGAATTTAGAACAAAGAAGAGATGACAAGGATGAGCAATGAGTGAGGTAGGTGAGATATGCAGGACATGAAGTTGGAAGCAGACATTGAGAGACTTAGGATGGATTAGGTAACACCAACAAGTTCATCTAGGTTCAATACCTAAATGATTCCAAGACTATGTTAAGATGATACTCTAGGTGTATTTTGAGACTCTGTGACTACACATATTTTTGATTGAATAGTGTTCCTATTTAGTCATACTATTCAGCAGGAAGAGAAAGTAGCATAAACATACATGTGATCAGATTATGTATGTACATTTCTAGAGGCATGTGCCTGAATGGAACTTCAGTAGGCCCGAGAAGCTCAGAACTCATCTCTCGTTTTTCTTAGACTTTGGACAGGCTACATCTGTGTATGAGTCCTGATCTTACCATATGAAGATTCTGTAATAGACCACTTTTAGGAGACTTCACATTCTGTTCCTGATAATCCACATGGGTGGACAACAGATTGGGCCATGACCTCTCATAGAGTTGGGGGAGAGTACCAGAAATGATAAAAATAAAAACAATAAAATTCAGAAAAATGAAGAGTTAATGAGGTGAAGTTCTCTTTGGTTTTCTAGGCACTAGAAAACCATGTGTATGTACATATGTTTATTGACTCCTTTATCTAAAACCCAAGTGAAAATTACCTCCCCATGGGTTTGGAGATAGACAACAGGTTGGCTTTGACTGTTCCACAGCCTTAGATACAGCAATCACATTGCTGTTTCAATTTCCCATGTTCTTTTGCCAGCAAAGGATTGTTGGAGAAAATAAACAGTTCCCATTAAATCTTTATAACTTAAGAAGGGATTTGGTTTATTATCAAAGCTTCATCAGTGGCTTTTTAAATGGCAGATGAGGTTATCCTTTGCATGTTTTATAAAGTTATCTCGTTTGCATTAAATATGTATTGCATGTGTTCTGTTATTTCACACCAACTACTTGATGGTGGCAGTAATTTTGCCTTCTCTCCCTGAGGTCCCATCCTCTGTCCCTCCCGAACAGTACATAGCTCCCTCTGGATTCCCAGGAAAATTGGGCAGTTCTACAATCGAAATGATGTGTTTCTCAAAGTCTCATTTTTAAGGAGGCTTTATCAGGTTTAATTAGACAGCTGCCATCTCTTGTGGCTTGCAGTATGTATTTATGGAGAGAAACATGAGTCGTCCTCAGTAAAATGAAAAACAATGTCATCAAAGCTATCTCTCCAGTCCTCTGCTGGCCCTCTACCCACAGTCTAGAAACATGTTCAAGCTCCTTCCAAGGCTCTGTGGAGTTTTTCAGCAAAGATATGCAAATTATGTTAGCTTTTTGATAGTTGTGTTTTCACAGCAAACTGCCTAAATGGATAGAAAATTTTAGTAAGGGAATATCTGGGCACAGAGAGAATAGACTAGTTTGCCCTGGAATATGAGGGAAGTTTGACCACTCCCAAAGGCAGTGCTGGATTTATTTTGTACTCTGTATTTAATTTGGATCTTGAGCGCTCTTCTAATGTTCCTTGAGGGAAGTAGGTGGGAAGAAATGACAGAGGAGGAAAGGGTAGAGTGAAAGACACTGTAACTGGTGCTGAAAATTCCCATTCAGCAGCCATTAACCATGGGAACTGTCCTCTCTTCCAACCCTCAGTGACTCATTCTTCCTTTTTATTTCTTTTTCATCTGTGGTTGTTCTTGATGATTGTACACTGCTTCCAGATGTCTAAGCTTCATTTGCTGTGGATGTCAAAAAATACCCTGACAAAACAACTTGAGGGAAATGATTTGGCTGGCTCACAATTCTAGGTTACAGTTCATTATTTCAGGAAAGTCTAGGTAACAACTTGAAGCAGCTAGTCACAGCCACAGTCAAGAGCAGAGTGAGACTGCATGCATGTGTGCCAGTGTTCAACTTCCTCTCTCCAGTTTTTTCAGTCCAGAGCTCAGTCCATGAAATCATGCCCCTGAAATTAGGGGAGCTGTCCCTAGACAATTCCTCATTGAGACTCCCTTCTCAGGATAGTCTAGATTGTGTAAAGTTGACAGTTCATACTAACCGTCACACAGCTATATCCCAGGATCTTAATGTTGAGAAGTGGATTGTTCATTCAAGGGCCTGACTTGCATTGTGCCCACTCTAGCACTGGTACAAGATAGAGATGCCCCATTGACATCACTGGATTAAAAAAAATTTTGTCATTTCCATTTAAGAAACAAATTTCAGCAAGACAAATTCCAGTTGGGTCTTTCAATTATCTTCTGTTCTTCCAACAATATAAAAAGGGAAGGGAGAAGAATAAGAAGTGAAGGAGGAAGAGGAGTAGGACGGGAAGGAGGAGGAAGCGGAGGAAGAAGAGGTAGAGGAGGAAGAGTAGTAGAGAAGGAGGAAGATAAAGAGGTGGCTACTGCCTCTAGGAATATCCAACGTTACCCGAAGAATGATAGTGATGGCTGACTCTCCCCAGTGTTCCCATGAAGCATAACAAATTCTAATCAATACTTTAGATGAGCTGCAAATTTGCTGTCTTCTAGGCTGTTCCTCATCAAACTAAGACTTGACTTCCTTCTTTGACAGTTTGCCTGAAGTACTGTGCATCTGTCGAATAGAGATGGCCGTTAGAGCACTCTTCAGGCCTTGATGTGCTTAAGATCCAAGTAGGTGAACTGTGTGCATCAAGGGAATAGAGCCTGGGATTAATCTGATTTACACTAAATTAGAAACAAACAGGTACAAAATGATGAATCACAAAGAAACATACACATAGGAATTTGTTTCTAATATGTCATTGACTATAGTAAATTATCTACATAAACATCTTATTTAATTTTCCACATTTTCTGAAGACTTATGCAACATAGGAAGATATATGACTATTATATCAGATCTAAAGCTCTTTGTTCTTCATAACATCAGACATAGGGTTTGGGTGATCATTTCACAAACTGCTCTGCCTCATACTTAAGAGTGAGAAATCAGTTGTTTCTTCAAAAAAAATAGTATGTGCATTATCAGTTTATTGTGAGGACAAAGTGAGAAGGTGTATGGATATAGAACAGAGCAATGGTAGCCTATAAGATGCATTTGTAGTTGGGCACTTTCCTCCTATTATATCACTGACTTATTACAGGGTATGATGATATTAGTGTATAATTCAGCACTGTAGATTTAAGGTTATTGAAACGTTCTGATATTCATTTGGAAAATATTTGTGGAGCACCTTTAATTATCCTTTTATGTGAAAATGCTAAAATAAGCAAACCTTCTATCTGTATGGAATTTGTGACCTACTAGATGAAGATACGGAATTTCAGTAGATAGTTATTGATGTAAAACTAACACATGGAAATGAGGGTGTGAAGAGTCTTATTTTTTGAAAAGATGTCTGATTTTTCTAAGAAAAGCTTCCATACCTCCCCAAGTTTACTGTGCTTGTAGATGCATGTAAGTAATTGTTCACCTACATCAGTGTTTGTAAATGGAAGTGAAAAGCAAAAAAAAAAAAAAACCAAAACAAAACAAAACAAAACAAAACAAACCAAGCACCATATTTGGTAGCTTCAGTGCCTTGAGAGAAGTGGACCAGAAAAGCATACTTTGGCATCTACTAGGGAGTGGCTGCATCCTTCACATCAAGAGTTTGCTAGTACATAAATGTAGTTGCTGGATTGTTGATCTTGGCTGGCTGCATCTCCTCTGTCTTCTTGTGGAGCCTGTAGGCACTCTTGGATCACTGGTCTAATTTTCATCTCTGTTGCAGGGAATCCTTGAAAACTTCTAGAGCAGACCAATGTCATGCTCAGTGTCTCCCATCTAGTTTCAGTGGCTGCATGGGAAGATGTGTGAATCTTGCAAAAAAGAATTTACCTCTTTCTGTGCCTATCCCATACTTCTCCACCATTTTCTGTACATTTTTGTTGAACTTTTGTGCATTTCATACAAACCATCTTAATCATCTTTATACCCACTTCCCCACCAGCAACCTTCCATAGCGCCCCCCCTCATCTGGATTTCATGCATTCTGTCATTTATGTTAAGGCCTATAGAGTCAAGTTACTGTCTGTAGACATCCCTCAGAGCAAGTTCATCCACTGGGGTCTTTTCAGCCTATCTAGAGTCACTCCCTTAAAGAAGATCACCTCTTCCTCAAGAAGCAGTAATCAGCTGCCAAATAGTTCTTTGGCTAAGGTTGGGGCCCGATGCCCATTTCCACAGTTCTATGCTGGATTTTTAACTGCTTGAGTTTGCATGGGTCTCATGCATGGCGTCACTAGCCATCAGAGAAATGCAAATAAAAAGTACATTGTGATTCCACTTAACTCCAGTCAGAATTCTAGGCATAAAGAAAATGACAAAAAGCCCTTATATTCTGCTGCTGATAAAGTAGCCCAGCCACTATGAAAACCAGTATGAAAGAATCTCAAAAACTTCCCTGTTCTCGGTACTTCCCAAGACTTCAAGTCAGGGGGAATTGCAGAAATACTTACACATCAATGTTTTATTGCACACGTGCATGTGTGTGTGTGTGTGTGTGTGTGTGTGTGTGTGTGTGTGTGAAAAGAGTTCGATTAGTGGTGCTCATGTGAGACTTTTAATTTTTTTTTAAGTTAATTTTTTTAATTATTTAATAACCACATGATTAGAAACATTTCATTACAGCATCATTAACATATTTAATAACAATTTCCAGAGCAAAGGTGCATCTCTTTCAAAATTGGCTGTAAATTTTTAGGTTCACAGTTGAATTAATCCAGTTATACAATATTGAACTCAGTATAAGCCCTGTAAGACATAAAATTGAATGAGTTTTTGGGTGTGGTGGTGCATGCCTTTTAATCCCAGCACTTGGGAGGCAGAGGCAGGTGGATCTTTGTGAGTTCGAGGCCAGC
>NW_008360327.1:5222124-5272299 GCF_000622305.1 Nannospalax galili
CATTTCCTCCATGCTTCCAAGAGGAGCCAACAGTGGTCGAGCAGGACCTTTGACTTATCCTCACATGGATGGAGCTGGTAAAAGAAAGGAGCCAGGGGCTCCTCCCAACCCCATGGGACCCCTGAGGAACAAATCCTCTAACGACCTCAAGAGAAAAAACAAATCAGTTTATCTGGTCCAATTATATGTCCTTAAACACCCAAAAGAGATTTTTAATTTTTTTAATCTATTCTAGATATTATTAATCCTCTGTTTTATGGGAATATTTCATCCAGTTCTGTGGGCTTTCTTCACTGAATTAACATTTTTCTTGAGTGAAGTAGCTATTCAATTTCATGAAGTTTTATTTGTCAATTGTTGATACTGTTACCTGAGTGTTTAGAGTCTTATTTACTAAGTACTTATTCATGTCAATTCTTTTAAGTGTTTCCTTTACTTTTTTGTCTATCAGTTTTAGAAATTCAGGTCTTACATTAAGATTTCTGATTTTTCGGAGTTGATTTTTTTGCACAGGATGAGAGATGGAGCTAATGTCATTCTGCTACGTGGGGATGTCCAGTTTGCCATTACTTTTTATTGGAAGAGGTTGTCATGTCTCCACTGTGTATTTTGGCATTTTTGTCAAAATTCAAGTGCCTGTAGCTACATAGGTTTTTTTCTAGACACTCTAATCTATTCTAGGTTGAGCTATGTGAGTACCATGTTGCTTTTGTTTCGGTCACTTTGTAGAATAAATGGAAATCTGGTACAGTGATACTGCTGATATTGGTTTTTTGTTCAGTATTGAGTGTCTTGTTCAGTATTGAGAATCTTTTGTGCATCACTATGGAGTTTTTCTGTTTTTTTCTGTAAAGAATGACATTGAAATTTGATAAAAATTGCATTGAATTAGTAGGTAGGTTGTTGTGGGTAGTAGAGCCATTTTCACAATTATCAATTACTTCAAGAAAAGCCTTTCCTGCTTCCACTGAGATACTCATGTGATTCATGTCCTCGAGTCCATTTATGTAATGTATTACATTTATTAACTTGTGTATGTGTTGTTTAGCAATTTGTTCCAACGAAAAACTTGTCATCTTGGAGAGAAGATCATTAAGACAGGATAGTTAATGGGATTTTTTTTTCTGATTTGTTTCTTAGCATGTTCTTGATATGTGATAGTATATATTTATTGTCAACTTGGCAGAATCACTGTGAAGGCAAATCTCTGGTTGTGTCTGCGAGGCATTTTCTTGTTGGGGTTAAATGTTGAGGGAAGGCCTAATATAACTGCCAGACCAAATAAATGAGAAAGAGATGAGTACTAGCATTCATCTCTCTCTGCTTCTTTATTATGGATGCAATGTAACCAGCTTCTACGAGTTTCTGCTACCATGCTGTCCTTACCCTAACTGACATAGCCCAGAACAGGGAGATAAAATAAACTATTCTTAGGTTGCTTTAGTCAGTTATTTTGTCATTGCAATTAAGAAAATAATAATATGTACTATATAGATAAGATACTCATTTTTTGTAATTTTTTGACCTTCCACTTTGCTAAAAGGGTTTATCAGAACTAAGGATTTTCTTGTATAATCTTTAGGGTCTTTCACATACAAAACTGTATTGCAAATAATGATACTTTTAAGCTACTTATTTATTTATTTGTGTTCATATATATGCCACAGAATATTGGGAGGTTAGAATACACCATGTGGAAGCTTATTCTCTACTATGTGGGTTCTGGCAGCCTATCTCTGGTCTTCGGTCTTGACAATTTCATGGGTTTCAAATAAGGATACTTTGCCATATTTCTTTGCTATTTATATACCTTTTGTTTCCCTCTCATGTTATTATTCTAGGCAAGACTGCAGAACTACATTGAAGAACTACTTGCAATGAAGAAGTGGGACCATTGTCTCCTTATTCCTGACTTTAGTGTAAATACTTTTTCCTGACATTTAATATATTATTGGCTGTAGGTTGGTCATCTATAGCTTTTATTATGCTAAAATATGTTCCTTCTATTTGTAGATTCACCAGAGCTTTCATTGTGATGGATATTGGATTCTGTCAAAAGGTTTCCTGCATCTATTGAGATGATTATGTGATTTGCCTCTTTGAGGTCATTTATGTAATATATCACATTTTACTAACTTGTGCATGTGTTCTATAGAACTTTCTCCAAGATAAAACCATCCATCTTGGAGGGAAGCTCAGTAAGGCAGGATATTCTAGAGGGAGCTGAAACATCTATCCTGCAGGGAAGTTTGTTAATCTCAGGAAGTAAGCAATTCAGAGGTTTCAGTAAGTTCCTGAAACTGACTAGGCCCCTCCTTCCCCAAGTGCATATAAAAAGTAAGGAATGCTGGGAAATACCCTAGGGCAAGCCAAATGTCTAGAAGGCTCTCAAACAAACTGAGCTGCCTAGAAGAGGCTCAGACCTGCTAACGCAGCAGACATCAGCTAAGCTGCTTGGGCAAACTTCCCAGAAGAAACACTCTTCAACCTGTTGAGCTGCCTGCAATTTGTGAAGTGCATCCAGGTTTCCACTTTTCAAGAGCTGTCAATCACACTAGGGTGGGCTTTTGGTGATGTAGCTGTCTTGAGTCTGCTCCTAAAAGTAAACCTCACCCATAATCCTGTTAGTAATCCCAGTAAAACTCATTGGTTTGGTCAAGTTGGACTTAAATAACATCCTTACTTTGGTCTATCATTGTTTATCAATCTGGGGTTAGTAGACATTTGTTAACATTTCCTCATGAGTGGTATCACACAACAGAATGTTGAACAATCTTTGCATAGTTGGAATGAAGCAGACTTGATTAAAGTAAATGATATTTTTGCTATTTTCTTCAATTCTGTTTAGAAGCATTTAATGGAGAATTTTTACAACTATGTTTACCAGGGCAATTGGCTTATAATTTTAATGTATTTGTGTGTGTGTGTGTGTGTGTGTGTGTGTGTGTCCTTCTTTGGCTGTGTTATCAGTGCAACATTTTCTTCATACAGTGTTCCTTCATTTTTGTTTTATAAAAGAGTTTGAGATCTATTCCTGTTAGTTCTTTAAAGATCTGGTAAAGAATTCAACTATTTAAATCATTTATCACATCTTGATTTAATTTTGATAGGTAATATAAATCAAGAATTGATTCATTTCTTTGAGATTTTCCAGTTTGGTGAATTTTAATTAACATTTGTCATAATGATTATCTAAATTTCTTTTGTATCTTTTATAATGTTTCCTTTTTCTTTTCTATTTCTTAAAAGTGGATAGTCTATTTCTTTTGATTAGTGTAACAGTTGTTCATCATGTTTTTCTTTTTTTTTCATAGATCCTGTCTTTTTATTAACTCATACATAGTTGCTTATATCCTAGGTTGTTGAGGCAATAGGTCAGACAACATGCCACAATAATGTCTGCCAAAGTGGCTGGGCATCAAAAGCCCATCGCCACATTCATCTGTTGGGCAGTCTCAATGAAGGCATATATTCTTGCCATTTTCTTCCATCATATAGTATTTCAAGATGGCCAACTTTATTTTCTTTCTCATATGCTTGTTTTTCTTAAAAGGATTGTAAAACTTCTTCAATTTCTTAGCACCACAATGAAGTCTCAATACAAGAGGAAGAGGGCCCTCCAACAAGTATTAGCCTTTGCTGATCAGGAAGAATTTCCTTCTTCATCTGGACAACCTTGAGAACAGGTTTTTTGTTGTTGTTCTTTATTTGTATGTTTTTATAAAAATCTGCACCTTGGTAGCAGTTCCACTACAGATGTCAGATAGGAATGGAGGACTGCTCATTGCCCCACGGGGTTTCTAGGACAAAGGCATGCTCATCTTTTCAAAGAACAATTTTTTGTTGTTTTGTTGATTTTTTTAATTGATTTTTTCTGTATTTTTATTTTATGCATATGAATGCATTGACTGCATGCATTGTAAGTGCACCCATGCCATACAATGTTCACGGAAGTCAGAAGAGGGCATAAAATCCTCTGGAATTAGAGTTAAAGTTTTTAGCAGCCAGATGGGTGCGGAGATACAAATCCAGGTCCTCTGCTGAGCCATCTCGCCAACCCCATTCATTGATTTTTTTTTTTTTGTATAGGGTTTGGTTTATTTCTTTCTTCTTTTTTTTAAATTTCATTTTATGTGTATGTGTGTATTACCTGCATGTAAGTAAGTGCACCCATGTTGTGCAGTGCTGGCAGAAGACAGAAGAGGCTGTTGGATCCCCTGTAACTAGAGTTATGGACAGTTGTTAGCTGCCATGTGGGTGCTGGGATTTGAATCAGGGTCTTTTGAAATAACAGTCAGTGTTCTTAACTGCTGAGCCATTGCTACAGCCCCAGGTTTTTTTTTCAATTTCTTTTTCACTAATTTCTACCCTAGTTTTGATTATTTCTTTTACTGACTTTGGATTTGGCTTGTAATTTTTTCCCCAAAATTCTAAAATACATCATTCATTTATTTGAGACAGCTCTGATTCTTCATGGAGGTGCTTACATCTGTAAACTTTCCACTTAGTACTGCTTTCATTATCTTACAGACTTTGAAGCATTTGTTTTCTTTTCCATTCAGGTCTGGGAATTTTTAAATTGATTTCTTTATTTCTTCAATGACCCATTCATAATTCAATAGTGTGTTGTTCTAGCCCATTAGTTTGTGTTTGCTCTGCAGTTTCTTATGTTGTGAATTTCTAATTTGTGGTCAGATAAATACAAAAAATTCACTTTTCCCTTAGTTGTTAATATTTCATTTCTGTTCTATTCTGATTTATTCGTCTTTCCAAATATTTCATTCATTATTTTTTATGTGTATGAGTGTTTTGCTTGCATGTCATGTAGTACCCTAGGCCAGAAGAGGGTGTCAGATCCCCCGGAACTGGAGTTATGAAGGCTGTTAGCTGCCATGTGGGTGCTGGGAGTTGAACTCAGGTCCTCTGAAAAGCAACTAGTGCTCTCAACCACTGAGCCATAGCACCAGCCCTATTATGATTTATTTTGTTTATGTATGTTAGATTTGTTTATTGTGGCGGTACACACACATGCCATGGTACATGGTGCAGGTTAGAGGACAAGTTTATGAAGTTGTTTTTCTCCTTTTACCATGTGGGGTCTGTGGATTGAACTTGGATAGTCAGGTTTGGTACTAGACATCTTTACCTACTGAGCCATCTTGCTAGCCCTATAAGATTTAATTAAAAAATTTCCATTAGTTACTGAGAAGAATGTGGTTTCCAGTATTTGAGTGGTACATTTTGTACATTTCTCTTAAGTCTGTTTGATCTATAATGTCATTTAATTAAATTGTTTCTATATTTATTTTTTGTAGGGATAACCTGTCTGTTAATGAGAGTGGGATATTGAAAACACACACTGTTACTGTGTTGGGGGAAATTTCTGTCTTTATATCAAGTAGTGTTTGGTTTTGAAATTAGATGCATCAGATTTCATTGTATGCATGTTTAGAATTGTAATTTCCTCTTGATGAATTGTTCTCTTAATCAGTATGAAATGATCTTTTTATTTCTTCAGACTAATTTTCATTTGCAGTCTATCTTGTCAGATATTAGAATGGCAACCGCTATTTACAGCCCATTCCATTTACATGTAATACTGTTTACCATCCTTTCACCTTAAGGTTGCATTTATCTTTGGTGGTAAGATATTTACATATTTTTCATATGGGTGAGTGTGTATGTCTCTCTGTGTGCACACATGTGCTGTGATGCACATGTGGAGATCAGAGGAAAACTCTTTGGACTCAGTTCTCTCCTTCTACCTTTATGTGGGTTCTGGAGATCAAACTCAGACTGTCAGTCTTACTTGGCAAGAAACTACCTACTTAGCTATCTTGCTGGCTCTAGTAAGGTGCATGTCTTTTAAAAAAGTATTTATTTATTATTATTGTATGTGTATGAGTGTTTTGCCTACATGTTTGGGAGTGTACCCATGCCATGCAAAACCCTCAGAGGCCAGAAGAGGGTGTCAGGTCTCCTGGGACTGGAGTTATGGATGGTTGTTAGCTACCGTGTGTGTACTGGGAATAGAACCCTTTGCAAAAGTAGCCAGTGCTCCTAACTGCTGAGTCATCTCTCCAGCACTGAAGTGCATTTTTTAAAGGGAAAATATAGTTGGATCCTGTTCTTTAATCCGTTTTCTAGCCTGTATCTTTTAATTGTGGAATTTAGTCCGTTAATACTCAAAGTTATAACTGAAAGTTGCATCTTAATTCCTGTCACTTATTTTGTAATGTTTGGTGTCTTCTTAATCCTATTCCTTACCTAGTTTTTCAGGATGGTTTAATCTTTCCTGCAGTCTCCTAGATATGTTTATACTTTTTAGTCCAAAAAGAGTCCTACAAATATCTTTTGTGGTGCTGGTTTAGTGGTCATGAATTCTTTCAGCTTGCCCTTTTGATGGAAAGATTTTCTTTCTCCTCCATCTAATACATGTGGTTTTGCAAGGTAGATAATCTAGATTTGCAATTATTGTCTTTCAGTATGTACGATAGGCTGTTTTTCTTTCTCTTTGGTTTTAGAGTCTGTTGATAAATTCTGTAATTCTGATATTTTTACTTTGTATATGTGATTTGGTACTTCTCTCTTGCAGCTTTCAATGTGTTTTTCTTTGTTCTCTTTGCTTAGTGGCTTAACTATACTATGATGTAGGGATTTTTTTTCTGGTCTTTTCATTTTGGTGTTCTGCATGCCTCTGGAGACCAGATGGTCACCTGTTTCTCCAGGTTTAAGAAATTTTCTGCTATGATTTTATCAACTTTTTAAAACTCTTTTACCCCCAGGTCTTGCTCTCGCCTCATGATTCTCAATTTTTTTTTCTTTTAATGGTGTTCCTGTGCTTTGTTCATCTTTTCTTGCTACTTTTTCTGAAGAGGCCTAAAGGCTGTAATCACTATTTTATACTCCATCCCTTGTATTCTGATATGGTGAAGCTTTCGGTTAAATTTTTATTTGAGTCACAGAGTTTTTATTTCTAACAATTCAATTAGATTTTTTTCCTAGTATTTCTATGTTTTTACTGAATTCTTTGATATCCCTCTGTTGATTTTTGTATATCATTTAGTGGATTATTTATATATTTTCTATGAATTTAAGAGTTTATTTGTATTTTCTTTAATCTCATTAAACTGTCTTAATCTTCTCAGGTCCTTGTCTGGGGATTCAATTAATTGATTCCCATTGAGAGCCATTACAGTGGAATTGGTATTTTTAGGAGATGTACTGCCTTGACTTTTAGGTTACAAGTTCATAATTCAGAAATTAAATGTCAGTCAGTGTTCTCAGGGCACCTGGAACAATGCCTGTATTCCTCCAAAATAATATTAACTGCAGAAGCAACCACAACTTTTAGAAAGGCTAACTATACAAGCATCAGATTAGCTATTTATTTTTATTTTTGGTCTTTTTGATACAGGGTCTCCCTGTAGCCCCAGCTGTCCTGGAACTCAGTATGTAGACCAGGCTGGCCTTGAACTCACAGAGATCCGCCTGCCTCTGCCTCCCAAGTGCTGGTATTAAAGGCTTGTGCCACCACGCATGGCCAGATTAGGTATTTAAAATGGTGGTCTCTTTAATAATAACTGGAGGATCAAGGACCAAGTAGGGTGAACATTGGGACATTAGTTACTACCTCTAGGAGTGGAAGAGATGCAGGTTGGTTAAGAGACACGGATTAGAATTTGGTAACTTTTGTAAAATAGAGGTGGGAAAAATATCTGAGACGGAAATGTTAGGGTTTATGTGCTTTAGAGATTATTGATGTTTTGGAAGGTTATTGTTAAAAATTAAAACAGAATATGGGAAAGAGGAAAAGAAATAGGAATAAGAGGGAAGAACATGAATGAAGCAGGAGCAGGAGCAGAGTGAACATGGCTGCCGAGTGTGTGGAGAAGCACACAGAATGACCATGAAACCGACCTGAGCAGTAAACAAAACTCAAGCAAGACTATTATAAGATATTTCTGAAAGAATGAAGTTTAAAAAAAGAAAAATGAAACAAAATAAAAACAATAGCAACAACAAACCAATTAATAATGGGCTACTAAGACTTTAAAAAGATCACAGTAGCCACCGGGCACGGCGGCACACGCCTTTAGTCCCAGCACTTGGGAGGCAGAGGCAGGCAGATCTCTCTGGCTTTGAGACCAGCCTGTTTATATAGTGAGTTCCAGGACAGATGGGGCTACAGGGAGACCCTGTCTCAAAAATACCAAAAAAAAAAAAAAAATCACAGTAGCCAATATTTCTTCAGTTATGGAACAGGGCTTGAATTCTTTTCCTGTCAGTGATATTTCACGTAACAAACTGTAGCGATGAGAAGTTCCAATTTTCAATTCCATTTCAAGATTTTTTTTCAGTCAGATGTGGAGTATATATTGACCCACTGAGCTTTAGACCAACCACCTTTTGGATTTAGTTTCTTACACATCTGTGACAAGTTGAGCAGTGTATCTCTGTTTCTGTTGTGATCCTCCCTGGTTTGACAGCACTGAGTGCACAAGGCCAAGGTGGGAATCCTTGCTGTGCATCCCCACTGACCTTAACAGTGGCCTTCAAGTGAACACTAATTCAGCCTCTAGGAGTCACACTTCAGTCCCCTTGCTTTTGGCCCACAGAGGTGTGAACATCCCTTGGTCCTGTTGGATCTGGTCTCTGCAGAAGTTTGTCCTTTATCTGTTTCATTGTGCCAGTTTGTGGGGTGAAAGGAGAGTGTAAACAGTTGTTTGTTGGTATCTACTGACTCCAGCTGAATTATACACTCATTTCAAATTCTCCTGCTGCTGAGAGTAATGTTTCAAATGCTTTATGTTCTACTTAGTTGTTTCTGCAGTGCCCAGGTGTGTAGAACAGTACTTTCTGGTGATTTTCACTGACCACACTGGAGCTATTTGTTGTATTTGGATGCCAGATGCCTGGTGAGCAGCTGCTCCTGCCTGGTTATCCTCTGGCTTGAAAAGCTTGCTTACCGCTTGCAGCAATAGAGATTATTATGTACTATTCTGTTTTTCTTTTTACCAACTCACATGGGAGAGATTTCTAATCTTCTGTCTACCTGGAAGTCCTCTGTATGTTTTCATTCCCCCTGTCCATGTACAGAGGTACAAGCCATGTATTATGTATTAGGCCATCGAAAGTTTTGCAACATTACAAGCTCTTTGCCAGCTGAACCAAATCCACTTCACTAATGAGTACATTTTCAAGTTTATTATTATTGGTCTTAATTTACTGTTGAATATGAGTTGTTCAATAATGAGTGTAAAGTCTCTTTATTCCTGTCACTTTCAGAAAGTTTAAATTCTGAATACAAGTTGTATTTGATTTGTTCATTTAGATACAGAAGAACAAGGTAGTAACTATAGTTTTTTTTGGTTGTTCCACAATAATAAGTCTTAAGACCAGTGACATTTGTTGAAATCTACCCTCACTCTGAAGTAGAGATAGCTGCTCAACTACTTGTTGCCTATTCTCATTATCCCCCTTAATTATTTCTAGGTACTTCAAATTGGAATAGAAGTAAACATTATCAGGGAGCTTTACAGCTTTAGGCCTGCTATTTCTGTGCATTACAGCCCGCTGTTATTCTACTGGGCTAAGATCTTGCAACTTATTTACTCAAGCTCTAAATACCAGAGTGTGGAATTTTTCTGAGAGTTTTATTCCACATTCAGCCATTACTATCAGCTTGAATGTATTAACACTTACTTCTTTACATGTGTCAGTGCAAATCCAACAATCAAACAAAAGCTAGACTTGAAACCTTTTAGACTGTAGTAGTTATTACAGACTTTACATGAGATAAAAGATAATTACCCTATTTCAGTCATTCTTGTCCCTTAACTGCATATTTGACTTCCAGGTCAGACTCTGTAGATAAAGACATTGGTCAGAAGTCTCAGGAGTTGAAGTGTTCTTTTCCATAAGAACAGCTGTCTGTAACTCCAGTTCCAGGGAATCCGACGCCCTCTTCTGTCCACTGTGGGCACTGTACAACACAGGTACACTAATACAGATGCAGGCATAACACTCATACACATAACATAAAAATAAGTAAATATTTTTTTTAAGTTGGAAATTTCTTTTCCAAATGGATCATAAAATTTCCAATTTCACTTTAAAACTCTTTTATGTCTATGTAAACTCATTCATTGTCTATGAAGGAATATTATTTCCAGCCATTTGATTAGTTCCAGAGACTTGGCAGAAGGCACTTACCCTTCATAGGCACTGTGGGGTGGGAGTTTTCTTTTCACTTTGTTTCCTTTCCTTCTATGCAATCGTCCTTTTCGGTGCTTTAACTCTCTTCTATAATTTTTTATACAATGTCAAGACATTTCTTTTTGAAACTCTTCTGTTTTAGCCCTACCTTTTTTTTCCTATTTTTCCTGTCTTCTTTCTCACTCATTAATTCCTTCTCTCCAAAGCTGAATATTTATCTATCCTTTTTCATACGGATTCTTTTGTTTGTGGGTTCCGGGATGTCTACACTGTGAAATTAACTCTTTGATTAAGAAGATGTGTGTGTAAATGGCTTTTCTAAGGAAAATTGTGACTGAATTTAAAAATGAGCCTTTTCGGAATGTCAGTCAGTTCCACTTGATCAAGGGTGCAATCTTGCAGGGATTTGCACCCTTTCCCTGGAGCATAGAAGACTCAGATTTTACTCTTCCCTTTATCAAGTTTTGGTCTTTGAAGTAAGTCTAATGTTCTTTGCTCTTAGTTCCTGATTTATAAAGTGGAAGGACTATTAGTTCTATTATTATTAATTTTGTTTTTTGAGATGGTCTCCCTATAGCCACAGCTGGCCTGGAACTCACTATGTAGACCAGTGTGGCCTCAGTTTCACAGAGAACTATGTGCCTCTGTCTGCCTCAGGTGCTGGGATTAAAGTTGTGTGCTACCATGCCTGACTTGAAATAGTGTTGTGAAATGATAAACTTGGAAGACAGTTCATGCAGGGATTGACCATATAATAAGCACTCAAGAACTGTTATTATATTTTAATAGTCCTGTGTTTTAATACATGGAAGAAATTAACTGCTTCCTAATGCTTCTGAATTTGCTTGAAGATATTACTCAATTTGCCTAAAAATGTGTTTCCATGTAATGGCAGCTTGTCTAACGAGATAGCATTGGATTTGTTTTGTATAGATTGAAGGAAGGGCCTTGAATACAGAACTCCTCTCCTCTGACTGGCTTCCTGAAATGCTTGTCTGATGGCTCATGTTCTAAAAGCCATAAAGACAAGGATCATTCCCTAAAAGGGGGAAGATGGAAGAGCTGATAACTTTGCAGATTATCCACAGTACTTAAAACTGTCTATATTATAACTGTAAAAATGTGAAGGATCAACTTTATTGTTTCAAATGTTTTTTTTTTTTTTTTCCCCCTCTTGGGTTCTTTAATCCCATGCAGCTGAGTCTAATTCTAACTGACATACCTCGGCTTCTCTAATTGCTGATTCTATTCCAGATGCCTTGGTTAGCTGATATTCTGAAATTATTTCTCATTTACTTTGATTTCTAATGTTCATGTTCCCAACAGTATTTATTTTGCTTGCTACTGGTAGAAAAACGTTTAGTGTTGGGATATTACTGTTTCCTTCTGTTTCTCATCTTTTTGTTTTTTTTCTTATCCAACTCATGGTGACTCATAGGTTTGGAAAATCCACCTTCATCTCTGCTTCTCTGTCTGGTGTTGATCTGCATCTTATTCTAACTGTACTGTGTGCCACCAAGTGCTACATGGACTCTTGACACTTGAAGTATAGTTGTTTATTTGAAACTATTTCATCAATAAGTCTGCTTTTTGAAAAAAAATTTTAACTTTATTTTTTTTTATGTGTATGCGTGCATTGCCTGCATGTAGGTAAGTGCATCCGTGTCATGCAATACCTATGGAGGTCAGAAGAGGCCGTTGGATCTCCTGGGACTGGAGTTACAGACAGTAGTTAGCTGCCACGTGGGTGCTGGGATTCGAACCCAGGCCTTCTGCAAGAACAACCAGTGTTAACTGATGAGCCATCTCTCCAGCCCCTGCTTTTATTTTTAAGCTAGGTTCTTATGAGGTCATCCAGATTAGCCTTGAAATCAGGATCATTCTGTCTCAGCCTTTCAAAACTGGGGTTGTAGGTGTGTTGTGTGAACCACACAGAGTGTTGCTGTTTCTCATATTAGCTTGTAAGACCTTAATTCTTCAACCTTTCTGGATTTAGTGTTGATTTTTAAATTTAGTTTATTGGTACTTTTTTCTTCTTCCCTTTCTTTGTACTACTAGCAATTTCTCCCATTAATATGTTCAACCAGCATGACCCGTGCTTAGCACCAGCAGTCTACTCCTTGACACATTCAAAATAAAATCCTGAATATCTTCATTTGCATACATCTTATGCTGTAACTTGCATATGACAATTTAATCTTCCTTAATACATCTGGCAAATGCCCTTTAGAATTAGAAGGAGAAAACTTTCACCTAATTATAATAGTTTACATATGCAAATGTTATCAGATTTAATAATCATGTTTCCCTAGAAATGATAAACAAAGCTATGTGTATTTTAAGTGGATCATAAATCTTGCTGATTAAGTTACTGTCCTGAGCCATTTGCTGTAAAAAATATTGTTATTAGACTTCTAATCTATACCTTAGCCTACATTCTAAGCAGCTATTCCCATGTTTAAGATTTTTACATGGCTTTTAATAAATAAACCAATTCAAAGAAAATAAGAAAATAATCAGATGCTCTGACTCCAATTTCTTTCTCTTTTCGGCCTGATTTTCATACTTTATTGCCATGAACTCATCTATTTTAAAAATAACTTGTAGTATAAATTATGAATAATGAAAGTATGATGTGATACGATTGTGATCTATAAACCTCCAGGTTTAGATGAATAAACAAAATAAGTAACATGAGAAAATCCTTCAGCTTAGTGTTGGACTTACGGAATTTTGCCATCTACACTCTCTAAGGCAAGAGGAAACCGGATGCAATAACAGCACAATGACAATCGGAAAGAAATTAACCTTAGCACTGATGCTAATTATGAAGAAAATCCCACAAATATGAGAATGATGGGCATTGAATTTTCAGGGAAAGTGCTCAAAATGGAATACTCTGTATTACCTGTGCACGTTCAGGTAGGAGTGTCTTCACACAGACATTTTTCAACATCAAACCCAAGGACTGTGTAACTCAAATACCCTGATCTATCTTGCACTGATTTGGATGCTAAGGTTTAGAAAAGAAAATGATTTGTCAGTCAGAAGTGACAATTAAGCATAAAGAATTGGACCCAAGACTTCGGGTTGAACCATAGTACTATATTACCTCTGTTCTACACAGAAGGAACCAGCATACCCCTGCCACAAGGCTGTTGCCTGAAGGGGAATGAGAGTGGAGGGACAGTAGGTTGATACTGAATCTCACTAGAAAACAGGAAAACGATTGATGGGTGGATGCTGCTGGGAGGGTGATTTTACAATCTGAGAGAAGTTTCCAATAATTAAAGCTATCTAAGCAAGGAGCAATCTCTCTTGTCGAATAAATGAGCAGCTTAATGTTGAAGACATTTGAGCAGAATCCTGAAGATCACTTCTCAGGAATCTATAAGAAACATTAGTATGTGGGTGTCATGTCTATAGCATTAGCAGCTTAAAGAGGCTTGGGTTGAGGCAGGGTGACATTTAGGGGAGATGTCCATTTTCTTGCACTTCAGTCTTTAAGGGTCAAATCTAGGTAACACTAATATGCTGTGGAAGCATGCAATTGGAGTTCAAGGCTGATATTTCTTGTAGAAGCTAATTTTAGGCAGATTGCTAGTTAAATTTGCATATTTAGAGTGATAGAAGGTGATGGGGCTGGAGCTCTGTCAATTTAACCTTCTTAGTACTTAAGATTTGTTTCCTATTATTGATTTTCTTTTCTGGAATATAAATAGTAGTTCTTTGATTGGATGAGCATCTCAATCATGCATTTTCATTTCTTTGAAAGGCTTCCGAGTTTTCATTAAGCATGCCAAAAAAATTGGTGTAGAGTTTTCAGTGGGAGGAAAGAATTGGGCTACCCTTTAAACTTGGTATATGATCACATTTAAGACTTGTGCATGTAAGCCTGGTGTGGTGGTGCACTGCACAGGCAGAGGCAAGTGGATCTCTGTGACATCAAGGCCAGCCTGGTCTACATAGTGAGTTACAGGCCATCTGGGCTACAGGGAGATCCTGTCTTTACAAAAGGAAACAACGATAACTTGTGCATGTGATGATGCATTGCTGAAAGGATGCAGATTTCCTACTCACATATTTCTTCTTTCATTTTGTACTCTCATAAAGCACAAAAATTTCCCTATAGATCTGTGAGTTCCATGGACACAGATTATTTTCCTGAGGAAATTTTTATATCCTGAAACAAATTTTATTCCACATATGAATATCAAACGTTAACAGCTTTACCTGTGAGACCTCAATGGGTGTTTATGTACCCATGTGAAATAATCTGAACTGTTTTACATTTTATCCTTAATCCAAGAGCACCCATAATACCCTCAGAAACTCACATAATCACAGCTTTAGATCATTCCATGGCAAGTTCCGGGAGGGGGGGCATTCAACCTCATTTGCTCCCTTATCTTAAAAGAAAATAAAGTTTCAGTTAATGTTTGGTTTATTTCAAGTACAATGATGATACATAATAGTAGCCAATTAAATTAATTTTATCCGCAAGTTGGTCCTGTTCTTTTCAAGCATTTTTCAAAGTCTGTACATAGTCTTTATTTTAATATTCATATATTGCAGCTTGAGCCACTATTAATAACATAGAACAGGTCACAGTGGTAATGAAAAAGATTTTTCTAGTATTTCAGATAATAGGGTGCCATGCGATACAATTATTTTTTAAATATAATATTTTTAGTAATGCTTTCAGAAGTTCTTACAATGTTTTTTGATCAAATTCACCCCCTAGCTCCTTTCAGATCTATCTTCACAGATCCTGACACCATCCCAACTTTGTGTCTTTTTACTTTTTTAATAACCCATCAAGTCTAATTTGTGCTGCTCATATACTCAGGGGTGTGGGGCTTTCCACTAGACCATGGTTGATCCATGAAAGAAAATGAATTCTTCCTCCCTCAGAAACCACCAACTCTCAATATCTCCTCAGTTAGCGCTGGAGGCCGCGAGCCCCTCCCCCTTTCATGTTAGAATGTTGACTAGTTTGATCTTGTGTGGGTCTTGTGCTGGCAGATACAGCTTTTGTCATGTTTCCATCCAGTCATTCCCAACCTCTGGCTCTTACAATCTTTCTTTCCCCTAGTCTGTGATGGACCCTGAGCCTTGGGGAAGGGGTGGTGATACAGGCATCACATTTGTGACTGAGCACTCCACTCATATTTTTTCTCTGTTCTTTGAACTCTTGTGTTTCTGTGTTAATCACCATCCAGTGCACAAAAACTTCTCTGATGAGGTCTGAGAGCTGCCCTGATCTAAGGGTACTGAGACACTAATTTCTATGGCAGTTTGATATTATGTCCATTTAGCAGAATAATAGTGGTAGGTTCACCACTGGGGCAGGTGAGCTGCCCAACCATGTGTTCTTGGCCATATTTATAGTACCAGGCATATGTTTCCTCCTGTGAATAAGCTTTAAATCCAATCAGAAAGCAGTTGGCTAACCCCATAACATTTGCACACGTGGCCCTGCCATGCCACATCAGTCATTACTGTTAATAGTTGGGTAAAACTGTTGATGACTTTTCTCTCATCAGCTTGCATAGCAGCTTCTGGTACTATGCAAGCTAGTCAGCATGGAAGAAGCTTGTTGGCTAGTACCAAATTGATTTCTGTAAGACCTGAGAATAAAGTGTGCAGTGTCTTCAGCAGTAAGGTCTTAGCATCAAGTACTGGTGGGCAACCCAGAGTAATGGCAATAGCTTGACTTTTTTAGGGTTCTTAGGATATCCATAACCAACAATTTGGGGAGAGGTATCCCACACCTGGAACTGTGGTTTTTGTCAACTTATGGCTTCATGGAGGATGATTATCTCCTGTGTAGAACACTTTTGTATAAATATATATGCATATATATGTAAAGCTTATAAAATAGTAGGTGTCCTTATGGCTTTTTCAAACAACCCGTCCCCCTCTCCTCTGCCCTTCTCTCTCATTCTTCCCCTACTTAAACATCCCTCCTGTTTCCCCTTAATCACTTTGTTCCATTATCCTCTCTTCCATACGATTTTTCTTTCCCCTCCCTATCAACAGGCTCTTCCGAGATACGAAGTGTCCAGAAGGATGTAGCTGAGGATCTGGTTCATCTGGGAGCTTAGGTACTGCAAATGTCATCATCCTTTGCCCAGCACAGTAACAGCTCAGTGCTTGTGGCCTCCTGCGCAGCTTAGGGACTTTTCAACATGGTCAGCTCAAATGCCAAACTTTTTTTTTTCATATATTACACATTTTAAATTAAACAGGAAGTTGTCAGTGTTTTCACATAAAATATTCTTTTAAATTAAAAGTGAATCGAAAGTTTAAGAACTGGATCTGTGTGTGTCTTTTTGTCTGCTGTTTACAATTGGTAAAAAAAACATGTTTATTTTCTTTTCCAAAGTAGCGTGTGCTGAACATGAACTTCTAAGTTGTCTTTTTAATTTTCTCTTTAATTTTTTTTTTACATTTACTTTTTCTCCATTATTTTTGTAGTTTTCTTTTGAAAACATTAAAAACTTCCTGATATATTGTTTGCTGGAGCTATTAGGTGTACAATAGTCTTTATTTCATTTTCTAAGTATATGATCAGTATATAATTATACTATCAGCATATAAAACTATAAATGATTTTTATGTAGTAACCTTGTATTCTATGATATAAAAAGTTGTGTATTGGGGAATGGAGAGGTGACTCAGCCAGTAAGAGCACTTGCTGCTCTTGCAGAGGACCTGGGTTCAGTTCCCTGCACACACAAGGCAACTAACAGCCTTCTGTAACTCCAATTCCAGGGATGATGTCCTTTCCTTACATCTTTGTGCATTGCACACATGGTGCACTTACATTCATGATGACAAAGGACTTGAACATTAAAAAAATAAAAATAAAGAAAAATTACTAGTTAATATAGCTTGTTATTTTATAAGATTGCTAAAATAAGGAGTAAATATGTAAAACAAGGGTAGTTAAATGGGGAGTGGGGGGAGAAGGGCATACGAAGAACTATGGGACAAAAGGGGAAAAATATCTCTTGATACACAGTTAAAAAAAGAAAGCCTTAAGCACAGAAGAAACCCTAAGGGGATGGAAGGCAGCCCTACCAGAAGCCATATGGTTGTTAAATGAAAATCCCAGTGCCAGAGATGGGTTGTGCCCCTATGAGCTGTTGGCCATAGGGGCCCTAGAGTTCCCCAAAACAATAAATGCCATTGCCAATAATGTTGGTTGTACACCAGAAGTGGACAAACCCTATTGCTGTAGATACCACATGATGTGAACGTGGGACAGGGAGAAACCATGCTGGACTAAGCTGGAAACTCCCTGTCACTGGATGAGTGGCTTTCATGGTGCCAAAAGGTGATATTCAGATGGCTGGGGGAGAAATGTCTCCCTATAATTCTGCTCAACGATGGACCTTGGGTGTTGCACTATCAACATGCCAAACAAGATGTTCCTACTGGTGCAATAGTGGCATATCTAGTGTATGTACAACCAGCAAATTTTTTATTGGATATAATGCCCACTCCTAGAGATTGAACACACATCAGATACTATAGACCATGCCAACCCCTTGTGGCAGGGGAGGATATAGACCCCAGTGGGAAGCCACTGTAATTCTTTTGTTAGATGGATTTGAAGCACCTGCTAAAGTACCATCCAAGCATTTGTGTTTATGCCCATAGGTTAAGTTATTATAGCAGCCACTATGTAAATGTTCTTCTTGCTGTTTGAGTTCTTATAGTAGATGGAGTCCCACTGAAATGGGCCAACAGCCCATGGAAAACAGATGATGCAGAGACCCGAAAGTTCAGTGCTTTGCCACAAGGAGAGTAAGATCATCCCACACCTATCATACTTCAAGGCATAGGGACTTTTGCACAAGAGGTTGGTGGAAAGAAAGTAAAAGCCGGAGGAAGGAAGGGGTGGAGTGTTACCTGGAAATGTCCTCAGACCACTATACCAGCAAGCTATAATCACACCTCCTTCCCATGCTCATCACAGAGTTGAGGGGGGAGTCAGTTACCCCTCTCGCCCAGTCAGTCTAACTTAACTGTATGTGAGGGAGGTGCTAAGGATATATAAGCCAAGAATGCCCTGAGGCACCTCTCTCACTATTTTGTGTGGCTGTCAGAAAGTCACAGGATCTGTATTTGAGTATGGACTTTACAACAAAGCCAAAAAGGCAGGGGAGGCACTCTTCTGCAAATAAACCCCAACGTTATGCTCTGTTAGCAAGCCCAATAAACTTGTTATAGATTTTCCAAAAAAAAAAAAAAAAAAAAAAAAAACACATAAACTTTGATAGAGTTCTGATGAAGACAACACATTTTTACTTAATTGACTTCAATTACAGCTGTACACATTCTCATTGCTATAATCAAGACTATGCTATATATCATATGGGTCTCGAGAGATGGCTCAGGGATATGACTATGAACAAAAACGAGTTTTTTTCAACTTTGAGGCCTTTATTCATTTAAATTTTTTTTGAGAAATTCACACAATGTATTTTGATCATATTCACACTCCTTCCAACATCTCCACGCCCATTTTACAACCCTCCAACTTCATGTCTTTTATTACTTTTGAAAAGGCCTATGGAGTCTAATTTGTGTTGCCAAATGCTCTTCAGTGTGATTTGATCTCCTGAAGTATGGTCAGCCATCACATCACATCCTTAAAGAAAGCTGATTCTCTCTCCTGCCAACTACCAATTGCCAAAAGTTTCTTGGCTAGGGATGGGACTGGACTTCTTGCCCACCTCTCCTTGACCCCATCCATGCTGGTTTGAGCTTGTATATGTCTTGTGCTTGCTGTCACAATTGCTGTTGAGTTCATATGAGTAACTGTCCTGCTGTCTAGAAAACACTGTTTTCTTGTAGTTGTCCACCACCTCTGGCTCTTACAATCTTTTCATCCCTTCTTCCAGTGATCCATGAACCTTGGAAAGAATGTGATATAGGTGCCCCATTTAGGACTGCACTCTGCAGTCTCTTATTTACAGCAAATTGACCAATTGTGGGTCTCTGTGTTAATCAACATCTGCTGCAAAAAAACCAAACTTCATAGTGAGTCAGAGTTGAGAGATGCATTAATTATTGGATATGACAATAGGCTATTAGGAGTCAGTTTAATACTATGTCCATTTAGCAGAACAGTAATAGTAGATTCTCCCCTATGAACCTGTGAAATTTTCCAGCCACAAGTTCTTGGTCTCGATAACAGTGCTAAGGTATGGGCTACATCTTGTGAAGTGTGCCTTAAATTCAATCAGAAAGTGTTGGTTACTCCCTTAACATTTGTGCCAGTATTGCACCCATGGGCATATCTTGCTAGGCCTCATTATTGCAGCTCACATGATTCACAGCTGGGTAAGGTTAATCATTAATTATTACTTTGACAAGTTTATGGCAGCATGCATAGCACCTTTCAGCACTGTGGAAGTCAGTAGAAATGAAACTTCGAGACATTACAAGCTTAGTTTCTCCTTTTTGTTCTATGACTTACATATGTACTGTCTTCAGAAATAGAGACTTACCATCAAGTTCTGGGAAGTAATGAAGACCAATAGCAATAGCTAGTATGGTTTGAGGGACTATGGGAAACCCCCGGTAAGCAATTCCAAAATAGGGAGTCCATTCCTGGCACTGAGTTTTTTATTTGCTACCCTGTGATGTCTGATAGGGGCATTGCATTGCCCCCCCTGTTATAGGGTAACTCCATTTGAACTCTTTATCATATATATATGTATAAAGTAGTAGGTTTACTTATGTTTTTCTTTTTTAAAAAAAATTTTGTCTCCCTGCCCTCATATCTCTTTGCTTCCTGGGCTGCACAGCCTCCAGTGTCCTTGTCCCAGCACTTTCCCTAGGTAAGTCCAGTGCCACCCCAGCCTCTTTCACCCTCCAAGCTCCCCTGCTGGGTCTCTCCTCCTAGGCTGGGTACAGGCCCATTTCTTGTCTTGGCACCCCAGACACTGGGGCCAACCTCTTGGCCCAGAGCCACCACTGCTTCCTGATCATCTGCATCCGGACCAAACCACTTCCTCCCTACCATCCCCAGGAACCCTCTGGGCCTGGTTCTGCCCTCACCTGCCTTTACTCCCCTCCTGCACAGTCTCTGGGTGACCTGGTGTCAGCACCTTTCCTGCCTCCCAGGAGCCCTCTGGAACAGGTCCCATCCTCATATCCCTTTGCTTCCTGGGTTTCACAGACTCCAGTGACCTGGTCCCAGCACCTTCCTTGGATAAGTGTAGTGCTCCCCATGTGCCTTGATTCCCCCAGCCTCTTTCACCTTCCCAGCTCCCCCTGCCATGTCTCTCCTCCTAGGCAGGCTGGTTAAAGGACCATTTCTTGTCTTGGCACCCCAGACACTGGGGCAACCTCTTGGCCCAGAGCCACCACTGCTTCCTGATCCTTTTCATTGGGACCAACCCAGTTCCTCCCTGAGAGCCCCCTGAAAAGCTCTAGGCTTGGTCCCACCCTCACCGCCCTTTACTTCCCTGGGTGGTACAGCCATCAGCTTCCTGAGACCAGCATCTATCCTGGGCCCTTCTCCTACGCCAGACCAGCCCCCAGATTCTTGAGGGGAGCATCTTTCCTGGAGGGACCCATATCTTAGGAGAAAGCCAGATATCATCTGAGCTTCATCTCACTTGGACCTCTGTGGGATCTCCTGAAGAAAAAAGCAATTAATCCATTCCAATATAAAATCAAAAGAGAGAACCTGAAGCCTAGACCAACTGGCTCTTCATGCCCAACAAGTAAACCACAAAGGCACATAAAGTTTACAAAAAGAAGCAGATCTAAACTCAACAAAGGAAGGCTTGAGTCTCACACAAGAATCAGAAACTACAAAAGAAATTCACGTCAAAATCACAAAGAAAAAATAACATGAAAAACCAAAATAATATATCCCTACCAAGTACCAATAGTCCTCCAGAGGAGTACAATGAGAACTCCCTAGAGATAACACAGGTCATGGTACTCAAAATAATTCAGTGAATTTAAAGAACACACACAAAAAAGAAATCAAAGAACTGAAGGAAGATAGGGATAAACTTCTGAATGAATTCAGAAAAGAGTTAGAAATATTGAAGAATACTCGGGCTGAAATGAAGAAGGAAGTGAAACACCAGTAAGCCAATTAGAAATGACAGGAGAAAGCCTCACCAATAGGATGAATGAAATTGAAAACAGAATATCAAGACTGGAAGATAAAGTGGACTAATTAGACCACTTAAGCAAAGATTATGAAAAAAATTTAAAACACAAGAATGGAATATGCAAGAACTGTGCAACACCATAAAAAAAACCAAATTTATGAATCATAGGCATACAGGAAGGAGGATAATCTCAAGATAATGGTATGGAACAGCTCTTCAACAGGGACTGTAGAAGAAAATTTCCAAAAATTAAAAAAAAGACATGCCCATACAAATACAAGAAGCATACAGAACACCAAATAGACAGGACCAGAACAGAAACTCTCCATGGCACATCATAGTAAAAACACTAAACCTTCAGAACAAAGAGACAATACTGAAAGCTGCAAAAGAAAAACAACAAATCACATATAAAGGAAAACCCATCAGGATTACAGCTGACTTTGCAGTGCAAACTATGAAAGCCAGAAGAGGCTGGATCAAAGTATTCCCAGCTCTAAATGACCAAGGATGCCAACCCAGATTATTTTACCCAGTCAAAATGTCTATCATAGTTGAAGGGGAAAGAAAAATGTTCAATGACATAAATAAGCTGAAAGAATTCATGTTTACAAAAGCCAGCCTTCAGAGAATTCTTGAAAAAATAAAAACAGCTGAAAAAAGGAACGACTGAAAACAAGGGGAATTCAATGAAGGTATAACTGTGGAAATACACAGCTATATCAAGAATGTGAACAGAAATAAAAATTACAGGATTTAATATACATCTTTCATTAATAACTTTAAAAATCAGTGGACTGAACTCCCCAGTCAAAAGATGCAGACTAGTTGAACGGATGGATTAAGAAACAAAACCCATCTTTTTGTTGTCTGCAAGAAACTCATCTCACTTTCAAGGACAGGCACTACCTTAAGGTGAAAGGATGGAAAAAAAAGATACCAAGCGAATGGGACTAAGAAAAAAGCAGGTGTTGCAATTCTAGTATCTGATAAAATACACTTTAAAATTAATCACAAGAGACAAAGAAGGCCACTTCATTCTAATCAAAGGAACAATAAACCAAGAAGATATTAACATCATGAACATACATTCACCAAACTCTGGTGCACCCAACTTCATAAAAAGAGTTCTACAGAACTTTAAGACCCAGATTAATCCAAACTCATTAATAGTAGGGACTTCTATACCCCATTGTCCCCATTAGACAGGTCAACAGGACAGAGAATGAAGAGAGACATCTGAATTTAACAGACATCTACCGAATATTCCACCCAAGCACCAAAGAATATGCTTTCTATTCAGCGCCCCATGGAACCGTCTCCAAAATCGACCATGTAGTGGGGCACAAAAGAAAAACAAAAAACAAAAAACAAAACCTCAACAAATACAAAAAGATTGAAATAATTCCATGCATTCTATCAGACCACAATGCAATAAAGCCTAAAATCCACACCGGAAGAATCCCCACTAACCATATGACACATGGAGATCAAACAATACACTCCTGAATGATGAATGGGTCAAAGGAGAAATTAAGAAAGAAATAAAATTATTCCTGGAACTAAACAAAAAGGACAATACAATACAACAAAAACCTCTGGGGCACACTGAAAGCAGTTCTTAGAGGGAAGTTTATAGCTCTAAGTGCCTACATTAAAAAATCAGAAAGCTCACAAATAAATTACTTAATGCAACTCAAGACACTTGAAAAGCAACAGCAAATGGAACCAAAATGCAGCAGACAAGAAGAAATAACAAAAATCAGAATGGAAATTAATGAAATAGAAACAAGGAAAACAACACAAAGAATTAATGAATCCAAAGCTGGTTCTTTTAAAAGATAAAGAAGATTGATAGACTGCTAGGCCAGTTAACCAAAAGAAAGAAAGAGCACTTCCAAATCAACAAAATCAGAGATTTGAAAGGAGAAACATCACAACAGACACCAAAGAGATCCAGAACATTATAAGGGAATGCTTTAAAAACCTATATGCTACTAAATTTGAAAACCTAAAAGAAATGGATATCCATAACACAAAAAGAAAGTGAAACAGTAATACAAAACCTCCTGACTAAAAAAAGCCCAGGACCAGATGGATTTACAGGAGAATTCTATCAGACATTTAAAGAAGATCTGCATCCAATACTACTTAATTTATTCAAAAAAATAAAAATGGAGGGAAAACTTCCAAATTCCTTCTATGAATCCAGCATCACTCTCATAAAAAGCCTGGTAAAGATACAACCAAAAAAGAAAACTATGGACCCATATCCTTAATCAACATAGATGCAAAAATTCTCAGTGAAGTACTTGCAAACCGCCATACAGACACACATCAAAAGACCATCCACCATGATCAAGTTGGCTTTATTCCAGAGATGCAGAGATGGTTCAATATACATAAGTCAATAAATGTCATTAATCATATAAATAGGCTCAAAACAAGAATAACATGGTTGTCTTAACAGATGCAGAGAAGGCCTTTGACAAGATTCAACATGCATTTATGTTCAAAGTCCTAGAGGGAATTGGACTGGAGTGAGCATACCTCAACATAATTAAAGCCATATATAACAAACCCACAGCCAACATCATTCTAAATGGAGAAAAACTGGAAGCATTCCCATTGAAATCAGGAACCAGACAAGGCTGTCCACTATCTCCACTCCTCTTTAACACAGTGCTTGAAACTCTTGCAAGAGCAATAAGAGAAAGAAATTAAAGGAGTAATAATTGGAAAAAAAGAGATCAAATTATCCCTTTTTTTTGCAGATGATATGATATAGTATCTAAGAGACACCAAAAATTCCACCAGAAATCTCCTAGAAATTGTTAACTCATTCAGTAAAGTAGCAGGTTACAAAACTAATCTACAAAAGTCTGTAGCCTTTCTATATACCAATAACAAGAAATCAGAGAAAGAGTACATGTGGGAGACAGGCTTGAGCCTAGAGTAGAAGACCTTATGACCGCCTTACAGCAGCCTGAGGCAACAACCCCGCTGCTGGAGCCACAAGGAATGCCTTGTGACAAACGCTCCAACAGGCAAATCATGAGCCTGATACCTAGAGCTCACCACTTCCCACTCTCCACCCTCTAAATTCCAAAACTTTCACTTCCAGATAAATGGTTGAGTAACAACAGCCTGGGTCACATGACTTCCAGGAAACCAAAATCTCAATTAACTGAAACCTACTATGCTAATAAGGCCAGCTATACTGTGATAAGACGCTAAGCCTGTTATGCTAATAACTTATCCTACTCGCTGTGCTATGATTGGACAGCTACCCCTATATAAGCTTGTGCCTTTCTGCAATAAACCAGATCTGTGTCACCGAACCTGGTCTTCTGTTTCTGAATGCAGCTCTGCTGACACAGCCTCCTTACCAGCCCGGGTCCGGGACTGGACAGAAGCGACAGCAGTCAGACACAGCACCTGCCAAGCAGAGAGCTGAGTGGAAGAATGACCACAGCAGAATGACCACAGCTGGAACCCAACCTGGGGCAGCAAAGCTCAACCACATGAGGCTGTAACACGTGGGCTGTAACACTTTGGGCTTCCAATGCCCCCTTTGCCAGTGATTCTTCCATGGGGACTTGCCGTTTTCCTCCTGCTGTGCTTCTTCTTCTGGCTTGCAGTCTTCGGTTTGGCTTGTCATTCCTGTCTCTGCTGATCCTTCTGGGTACATCTTGCAGGGTGACTGACCTCTGAAATGAGGAGCAGTCATTCAGCTGCCACCAGCCTCCATGCCGCTGCACTGGTTTCTCTCCTCAGGAGTAGGCAAATTAGGGTAACAAGAAAGGATGTAACTAAGGTATTAGATAAAATGCTGGCTCTTGTCCCCTGGTTTATGGAATCTAGCTGCTGGGATCTGGAGCAATGGGCTCGTGTGCTATTCCTAGCTACAATAAGAGAAGTCAGAGAGGGACACTCACAATCTGCGCCATTCTACCCTATTGTAGACTACCATTCTGGCCTCACTTCAGGGAGTTCGCCCAACACCCCTGAGCAGGATAATCTTATACTTAAGGAAATAGATGAATAAATAAAAAAGTAGGAGGGTGGGGGTGGCTTGTCCCAGGTGTTTCCAGCCACAGTGAAACTAACAGATCCTTGCTCTGAAACAGGAGCAATGGACTTTGCTAAAGATGCAAAAGATGAGGAACTAGGGTTTCTTGGTCCCATTGATGAAAAGCAGGAAGTCAAGACAGTTTCTGCTCCACCATTTCAGGGTGGTGGCTGTTTGCTGCCATCTTATGCTGGCTTTAAGGGATGTCCCCGCTATAAGGATCCAAATTTTGTTATACAACAATCTCTATTTGTATTAAATTTTCTAAAATTTGACTCCAGTGGCCTCCCAGCAGCAATAAAGCATTGCGGGGCATTCACTCAAACCACTCCCACCCCCATGGTGAGATGGAGGGACCCTCTCACAGGTGAATGGAAGGGCCCACACCTGTTGTTAATGCAAGGGTGAGACTATGCTTGTGTCTTTCCAGATAATGTTCCAACCCCTATTTGGATCCCAGCCCAGAACATTAGTGTTGCCTGTGATAGAAAGCCTCCCTCCACAACCACGGACCCCAGAGATGGTGGCCCTGAAGCTGGAGGAAGCAGCACACATCTCAACCACTGAGAGACTGACCCAGCACCACAGACCACGAAAGCAACTGGCTCCAACGGCACACCCGATAACCTGGGGCGACCTTAAACATCTCACCTTGCAAGCAGAGACTATAGCCAATCAAAATCCTCAAACCAGAGTGAACCCCTTGTCTATGTTCCTTATTATGTGTGCTATCATTACTGCTAACTCTCAAGCATTAGAAACTCCTCTTAACCCCCACCAACCCATCAACCTTCATTTCTCTAGTTCAGTTGGCTGTTCTCCCATCTCGACATCTGATCCCCTCAAATTTAAATGATCCAAAAGACAAACACACCTCTACAAACAATGACCCACTCTTCTTTGCCCTCCTATAATTGGATTTTTAAAAGAAAAAGGGGGAGATGTGGGAGACAGGCTTGAGCCTAGAGTAGAAGACCTTATGACCGTCTTACAGCAGCCTGAGGCAACAGCCCAGCTGCTGGAGCCACGAGAAATGCCTTGTGACAAATGCTCCAACAGCCAAATCATGAGACTGATACCTAGAGCGCACCACTTTCCACTCTCCACTCTCTAAGTTCCAAAACTGTCACTTCCAGATAAACAGTTGAGTAAGAACAGCCTGGGTCACGTGACTTCCAGGAAACCGAAACCTCAATTAACTGAACCCTACTATGCTAATAAGGCATCTGGCCAGCTATACTGTCATAAGACACTAAGCCGTTTATGCTAATAAGGTATCCTACTCACTGTGCTATGTTTGGACTGCTACCCCTATATAAGCTTGTGCCTTTCTGCAATAAACCAGATCTGCATCACCAAACCTGGTCTCCTGTGTCTGAATGTGGCTCTGCTGACAGAGTCTCCTCACCAGCCCTGGGTTCTGGGAATGGACAGAAGTGATGGCGGTCAGACACAGCACTGGGCAAGTGGAGGGCTGAGCAGAACGACCAAAGCAGAATGACCACATACATGGAAACACTCCACTTTAAAATAGCTGCAATAGGAAACAGTCCCTTTCACAATAGCTGCAAAAAAAAAAATCTTGGAATAAACCTGACCAAAGACATTAAACACCTCTACAATGAAAATTTTAAATCTTTAAAGAGATTGAGGAAGACATCAGATGATGGAAAGACCTCCCATAACCATGGATTGGAAGAACTAATATTTTGAAAATGACCATCCTACCAAAAGCAATTTATAGATTCCATGCAATGCCAATCAAAATCCCCATGACATTTTTCACAGAATTAGAAAAAAACCATCATAGGATTCATATGAAAACACAAAAGATCTTGGATAGCCAATGCAACTCTGAGCACTAAGAGCAATGCTAGGTGAATTAGTATACCAGATATTAAACTGTATTACAGAGCTATAGTCATAAAAACAACATAATACTGGCACAAAAATAGACGCATAGATCAATGGAAAAAAATTGAAGATCAAAATATGAGTACACTCATTTTCAGCCACCTGATGTTTGACAAAGGAGCAAAGAACATTTACTGGAGGAAAGACAGCATGTTCAGCAAATGGTGCTGGAAAAACTGGATCTCCACCTGTGGAAGAATGAAACTAAACCCCTATCTTTCACCTTGCACAAAAGTCAACTTGAAATGCATCAAAGATCTCAATGTGAAGCCTGAAACTCTGAAAGTGTTAGAAGAAAACACTGGCAATAACCTACAAGATATAGCTGTAGGAAAGGATTTTCTAAACTGGACATTAACTGCCCAGGAAACAATGTCAATAATCAACAAATGAGACTTCATTAAATTAAAAAGCTTCTGTACATCAAAAGAAGCAACTAAGGAAGTGAAGAGAAAATCCACAGAATGGGAGAAAATTTTCACCAGTGACAAGTGTGACAGAGGTTTAACATCCAGAATATATAACGAACTCAAAAAAACAAAGTATCAAGAGAGGAAGTAACCCAATTAAAAGATGGGATAAGGAGCTGAACAGAGAGTTCTCAAAAGAAGAAGCAAAGAAGGCTAAAAAGCATCTTTAAAGGTGTTCTCAACATCACTAGTAATTAGTGAAATGCAAATTAAAGCCACTTTAAGATTTCATCTTACCCCAGTCAGATTGGCTAAGTTCAAGAGAACAAACAATACCAAATGTTGGAAAGGATGTGGGGAAAGGGGAACACTCATCCACTGCTGGTGGGACTGCAAGCTTGTTCAACCCCTATGGAAGGCAGTGTGGAGAACTCTTAGAAAACTACAAATGAACCTACGATTTGACCCAGTTATACCATTCCTTGGCTTATACCCAAAGAATGCATCCTATTGCAGAGACACTTGTACATCCATGTTCGTTGCTGCTCTTTTCGTAATAGCTAAGAGATGGAAGCAACCTAAGTGTCCCTCAAGTGATGAGTGGATCATGAAAACGTGGTTCATTTACACGATGGAGATTTACTCAGCAGTAAAGAAAGATGAAATCATGAAATTTGCAGGTAAATGGATGAAACTAGAAACTGTTATACTAAGTGAAGTTACAGACTCAAAACAAAACCCCCAAAATGGCATATGTTCTCCCTCATATGTGGATCCTAGCACCAAATCCTTAAAAGTGAGTATGTATCCAGACATAATTACAGGAACCAGGATAATGAAGAGGAACCACAGAAATGAAGGAAAAGAAAGACACAAAAAGAGAACAGTAGAAAACAGGTGTTAGCAAGGGAGATATTGATAAAAATGGGGTTATTTTAAGGGGAGGGGGGAGAGAAGGTTATACAAGGAACCTAGGGGATAAAGGGAAAGAAGGAGCTCAAGAGAGATGGGGCCATAGGAGAAGGGAGAAACACAAAAAACAGGGGCACCTTAAATGGGGAAACCATGGTGGAAGGGTTAGACAATGTGAGAGATAAACAATGCCTAGCTTCTTTTAGAAAACCAGAGGGAACCATATTAAGCCAACGACCTATTGACAAATTATACATACAACCAGATCAAAGAAGGTAATATATGGCTACGCAAGGTTTATCTGAGAGTGTTTGATCTTTGCCTAAGCTCTATCTACATGGCATATAGTAGTAACTAAAGTACCAGACTGGTGGAACTAACCTTCTTGGATGTTTAACAGCCATACTTTGAGGCCTATACTAATCTTCTCAGAGGGACTTAAAGGACAGTTTTTGCTCCTTGCCCTCCTATGTCAACTAAGTTCCAGGGGACTATGAACATCTCTCAAAATGTCCTGTAACTTTGGTGAGTCACCTGTCCTCTTGAGCAAGGAGGCTGTGTAGACCCCACCAGATGGACCTGAACCAGTGTCCAGTCTACCAAGAGGAGGGTCAACACTGAGAAAACATTTCCTCCATGCTTCCAAACTTAGCCAGCCATGGTCAAGTAGGACCTTTGACTTATCTTCACATAAATGGAACTGGTAAAAGAAAGGAGCCAGGGCCTCCTCCTAAGCCCATGTTAACCCTGAGGTTAACGAATCCTTAAATGACTTTAAGAGTAAAAATAAATTTTTTTTCTGGGACCACTGAGGGTCTTAAACACCAAAAAGGAAAGCATAACCAAAGATTTAAGAGTCCATATGTATAGCTAAAGGCTGCATAACAAGAAACAATTCCAGACAGGTGATACCTTCCTTTGAGTTACTGGCCAAGGTGTCACGAGAGACTTCCAGACAGACAGCATTGAACTGCGAAAATGAACAGCAGACTCCAGTCTTATCCAAAGGTATATTGATAACTGCTTGCTGCTAGAAGAGGAACTGCTGATCATCCTCAAACAAGGCTCTCTAGATAGGCTGAATAGATTCAGCAGACAGACAAGCACTGGAGAGTGGCTTGGGGTGTCTACAATACAGTAGACAGTAATGGGGATGACAGAGTATATGGACTCCAGTATGTGGGAGGGGAGAGTCTATGGGAGGGTGCCATTTTGGAAGTGGGTATATAGATGAATAAGATTGTGTGGAATGTTCTGTATGATATACACACAGAAAAATCAACAAAGTTTTAAAAAATACTTATATTTGAGGAGGAATCATAAAAATTTACTTCATATTAAATAGTAGAGGGATAAACATTACCAGTGAACTCTACCTGATGATTTTATATCCATACTCAGGTACTAAGGATCTGTGTAACCAACTGTGACTAGTAATAATCAGATACATAGAGATTAAAGAGACATGTGCAAACATTTAAGTGTTAGTAGCATTAAAAATGTAGGAACCAGGACAGCTGGAGCTACAGGGAGACCCTGTCTCAAAAAACAAACAAACAAAAAAATTCAGGAACCAGCATATTTTAAAATTAAATGGAGATCTTCTTTAAAGGGTAAAAACTCATTCAATTTTATATCTTACAGCTTCTGGGAATCTAAACTCAAGTCCTCAGGATAATGTGGTAGGCACTTTACCACCTAAGCCAACTCTCTAGCCCCTGATTTCTCTCAACATTTCACTAGAAAGTTTCCAAGTGGCTGGCCATTTTCATAAACACCTTTTATGAGACTGAGTGCTGGCTTGGTTGAATTTTTATCAGTTCCTTCTGCATCTATTGAAATGTTCATGTAAATTTAACCTGTACTATGAATATGTTGGAATGAAGTGAATTTTTAAATTTTAAGACAATGTGTAATCCTAGCATACACCATACTTGAGGTTTATTGCTGAATTCAATTTGCAAGAACATTGTAAAATATTGTGTCTTTTCTTAGGAAGGATATTAGTTTGTTATTTTCATTTTAATATTTTTCCATCTTTTTGCTATGTTATTGTTCTCTCCACAAATTGGGAAGTATTTTCTATTTATTTTCTGAAAATTTTCTTGTGCTAATGGTATCATCTTTTTCTAGATGATAAATTTTGCCAGTGAAATCACTGGAGCCTACAGCTCTCTTTGTTTAACTTTTATAAAAGAGAATGAATATTATTTCCTTAATAAATGTAGGGCTGGTCTGTTTATTTCAGTTAAGGTAGTTCAGGAAGTTCTTAACTTCATCTAAGTTACCTATTGACATGAAATTATTTATAATAATCTGGAATTTCTCTCTAGGATCTGTAAAGAATTGTTCTTTTATTTAAATATATATTATATATATTTGTTCTTAGGTATCTAAAGGATCTTATTTTTCTATTTATCTTTATGCCTTCATATTGTTTATTTAAAAATTTGTGTGTGTGTGTGTGTGAGATGTATAAAATTTTTGTGTGGATATATACACATATGTATCCAGGTGTGCACGTGTGTGTGTGTGTGTGTTTGTGTGTGTGCACGCACATAGAGACCAGAGGTCAGCATCAGGTGTCTTGTTATATCATTTCCATTGTATTTTTTGAGCTTGGGTCTCACTGAAACTGGAGCTCATCAATTTCTCTAGACTGACTAGCCAGAAAGTTCCTGGAATCCACTTGTCTCCACCTGCCCTCAGCACAAAGCTTATAGATGTGTGACACCACTGTAACCAGATTTTTCATGAGGATGCTGGGGATTCAAACTCAGATCCTTATGTTTGTGTGGCAGCCTCTTTAAGAACTGAGCCCTTTCCCCAAACCCCTTTGGTTTTTAATTTGATTAGCCTTATCTACCATTTAAAGGCACATACACTGAGTCTGGAAAAACAGCTCAGCAGTTAAGAGCACTTGCTACTCCTCCAAAGGAACCAAGTTTAGTTTGTAAAACCTATGAAAGGAGGTTTACAACCTCCTGTAACTCCAGATCCTGGGGATCTGACACCTTATTCTGATCTTTGCAGGTACCCCTCACACATGACATACACATATACACACAAGTAAATATAAAGTAAAACTAAAAATCATTCTATGTATATATACATATACATATATGCACACACATATATACATATGCACACATATACACACATATATGTATATACATATATTAGCATATATGTGCATATATATGAAACTGATTCTAGAGTTGCCCTTTCTCCTACATTTAGCATTGCTACACATTTCCCTACAGGTACTACTTTTGCTGACTGCTACAAATTTTTGTATATTGTATCATTTAGCTTAAATTATTTTTTAAAAAATGAACATTTCTTTCTTTTTATAAATTTTATTTATTATTTTTATTTTATGTGTATGCATGTATTACCTGCAAGTAGGTAAGTGCATGTGTTGTGCAATACCCGCAGAGGTCAGAAGAGTCTGTTGGATCCCCTGGGACTGGAGTTATGGACAGTTGTTAGCTGCCATGTGGGTGCTGGGATTTGAACCCAGATCTTCTGCAAGAATAACTAGTGTTCTTATCTGCTGAGCCATCTCTCCAGGCCCGTGCTTAAAATACTTTAAAATCTTCATTGTGGTTTGCTTTTTGATGTACATTACTTAGAGGTTATTTAACATTTTTGAGCATTTGAAGCTTCTTTGTTTTTATATTAGCTTAAAATTTTCAGTTAATTTCATTGGTCTTCAAGAACCAAATCTGTAATAATATTATCTCTTGATACCTTTGAGAGTTGTTCTATAATTCAATATATGGTATTTGGGGGAAATATTATACTTGTGCTTAATGACAAGTGTTATTCTGTACAAGTAAGTGCACTGATGTATAAACTTTGTCAAAGGAATTATAAATTTATTTCTGATTTTCTTAATCTTTCTCATTTCCCCTAGATATTAGTTAAATCTGGGAGTCAAATGAAAGTCTCCAGCTGTGATTATAGATTGGTCTATTCTTACTTTCACTTCTGTTACTCTGTTTCTCTGTTACTTAACACATGTATATTTATAATTGTTATATATCTTTGATGACTTTTTCACCATGTCAAAAAACTACTTTTTATACTTGTTAACATGCTTTCTTATGTTTTGTTTTTAACTCCTACATTCTTATTGCTTCTGTTTGAATAGATAGAGTGTTATTACTATGTTTATTTTCTTCTTTGTCCCTTGTGCATATGAGTTCCTAGGTATACGTGGTATATCTTGCTCATATACAATATAAACTCTTCAACCACTCCCAGATCCACAGTAACAACATTGCAAGTTTTTATACTCAGTCGTCCTCTCAGATATGCAGCTTCTGGTCACATGAAATGAGCTTTCTAACTCTCCATTTAAAATTCCATGTATTTATGTTAAGTTTATTATTTTATTGTTAAGCATTGTAAAGTTCACTTTTAAAGTTCTTTGCTATTATAGATATTTAATCTAATTTCTGGGTATTACTTCATTGTGGAATTATGCCAAAATATGCCTATGCATTCTACTGTTGAAGGGTTTTTGTGCATCTGTGAACATTATTTTACTTGCTATTTATTGAATCAGTTTTTGAGTTCTATTGGAGAAGGTACCCAGAGACTGAACTGTGACAACTTAGAAAATGAGTATACTTAATAACTGCATTCAAAGAGTTAGCAGAGCAGTTGTAGGAAGTTACCCTTCCACTGCCTTTTGATTCAATCCCCAGTTACTTCACCCCCTTAAAAGCACAGGGAAATGTCTTTGCCATTTTAATAATTCTGTCTATGTAGGGGGTATATTTCACTGTGGTTTTGACTCACATTTTCCTAAAAATTAATGGAGTAAAACAACATTTGGGTGACTTTTGACCATTTGAGTGTCCTCTTTTATGAGACCATTGTTCAAAATTTTCTCCCATCTTTTATTTGGTTGTTTCTTCTTTGCTCATTGATTTCTAGAATCCCCTCTTGTATTCTATATACAAATCCTTCATTGTGTCTATGTACACTTATATTCTTCTACAGTATGGCCCCAACAAGACTATCTTCGGTTAATAACAGAGATTTGCAACCCTGACATGGTGCAATTAATCTTTATTTTCCATCATTGCCAGAAAACCATCTGTTCTAAAAGGAAGTTTGTCCTTAAAGTAATATGATAATGTTCTATACTCTTTCCTTTAAAATCTGTTTGTTTACCTTTTATCATTATATTTATAATTTATCTATGAGTGATTTAATGTATAGAGATTAAATATATAATTCTTCATATATGATATCCCATTAAATCAAAGCCATTTATTAAATGGCAATAATATAACTTTTAAATGAGTATGGCTTTATAAAAAGTCTTGATATGTGTTGGTATTTAGTTTGAGTTCTATTCTTTAAGAGAACTTTTTGTCCGATTTAGAAAGACCTTGCAAAAAAAGAGGAAACTTTCTAGAGTTTTTTTATTGCCTTGTTATTATGTAGTAGTTGTAACAAATTAACTATGGTATGATACATTTATCATATTTACTTATTCAATAAATGGATATTGTACTGATCTACTTATTAAGTTTTCTTTTATTTGCTTGTTAATGCTGTATAGCTTTTGAATATAAATATTTTTATTCCATTATATATTGTAGAATTTTTAAATTAACATTTTCTTTGTTGCTGACATGTAGAAAAACAATTCCTCTTTGTATCTAGCAGCCTTGATGAAACTCAATTATTGGTTCTAATAATTCTTCTGTGGAGCTAAAATATTTCCTATTAATTTTTCTTCCTTTTATATTATTTTGAATTTCATTTGTTTTGATTGTTTTATCACTTTAATGCTTTGTTTACATATTCTTATATATTATTCATTAGTTTACTTAATTCTCTCTACTTTTAGTTAGCTAAATTAAAGGCAACCATGAATAGATATTAAAGAATCTTTTATAAATCTAGGCAGATAATCACATAATTATTTTCCATTATTATATTCATGTATGAATTATTTAAATGTTTTCTTTTTCTTTCTTTTAGAATTTTTATTAAATTTAAAATTTTTAGTTTCATACATTTATACAATGAAATTTGATAAATATTCCCCCTCTAACTCTCCCCATATGCCCCAACACATTTATCTCCCAACTTCATGAATCTCATTTTTTTCTTTTTCTTTCTTTCCTTCTTTCTGTCTTTTTTTATGATCCCCTTAGTCCAGTTAGTGCTGTTCATATGTGCATGGGTGTGGTGTCACCTATCGGGGCACTGGAAACTTACCAGTGGCTACATCCCCTTAAAGTAAATACCATCTTCCAGAAATAATCAACCGACAATAGCTACTTAGTAAGGTATGGGGCCTGGAGATCTTCTACTCCACCTATGCCAGGATTTTGATTGGCTTGATTTTCTGCAGGTCGTGTGCAGATAACCACAGCTGGTGTGAGTTTATGAGTATGCTAACCATGTCATGTACAGAGGATAGCATTTAACACATTGCCCACCTCCACCTTCTTCTGGCACTTACATTCTTTCAGCTTCCCCTACAGCAGTGTTACCTGAGCCTCTGTGGTAGAAATGGTGGTGGGGCTTAATATAGATATCTCATTTAGGGCTAAGCACTCATTCAGTCTCTTATGCTCAGCACATTGACCAGTTAGGCCTCTCTCCAGTGACTGTTGCCCACTTCAAACAGAAGCTTAATGGGACTTAAAGCCCTCTCAGTGGGAGTGAACTCATGGGTGGCACTGTAAACATAGCCAAGTACAGATGGCTGGTGAGGTCATACATCCTAGAGAAAAACCCTATCTCTGCCATATTGCTAGACAAATAAAATTTCTTACCATATGCTAAATATGTATCCTTATATTTACAGACAAGTATACCATGCACAACTCATCAAAGAAGCTTCTTTTTGCAACAGATGGAGGCTCCTACAGAGTTCCACAACTGGTCAGACACAGAGAATAAGTGCCTGAGAGGTGCCCAGTCCTGGGTGACATGTCTATAGTGGAATGTCTATACCTAAAGCTGATGGAGCATAATGGAAAAGGAGGTAGAGAGAATACTAGTGCATCCCTCAACTCTCATCAGCGAAGTTGCCTCATATAACAGAGCGCTATGCACACAGAAGGTCAAGTTTTAAAGAATAAGAGACTTCAGATTGTGTGTTCCTGGATAGGACTCCTATATTAAATATCACCCACCCACAGCTCAGGAACCATTGCAGAAGAGAAGGCAGAAATATTGCAAGAGCCAGGATTGGTCCATGAACATAGAGAAACAGGCTTTCAGGCCACTGGGAGCTTGCACATGATAACTCAATCAGACAAAGGCTCAGAGTGGAGAGAGGGAAATGGGTGGCTGTCTGGCCTTAGTCTGGGAACTGTTGGAGAATGATTACTACTGGGAGTGGGAGAGTGGACCTTACTTACAATCTATAGATAGGATGACTAGACACCAGTGGATGAACTAGCACCGAAGGACATCTGGGTACAAATGCTTGACAGGATAAGACTTAACATATATGGAAGAATGCATGAGGTCTGGCAGGGTGAGGCGTGGTTGGGGAAGGGGGTCTAAATTTGATTAAGAACTACTGTGTGAAATGTATAAAAGCTCAATAATTGTTTTTAAATTGTACTTTGAAGTTAACTTATGAATTAATGGGTTTCCATAGGCTTTTTCATACATCCTTAGTTTTAGTTAAGCTAACCACTACTCTTTACTTTCTCCTGTTCCTCTGCCTCAACCCTGCCTAATCCTTTAATCTTCACTATTCCCCCTCTTCTTTTATTTTACATGTGGGTTGCTAGCCCTCCAATTATTTTTTTAAGTTGAGTTGTGATATAGTAGGCTTCCATATGACTTTTCATAGCCCATGTCTTTGGGTTAGCCCTCCTTTTCACTCTGATTTCCCCCATATTCTGATGCCTATGTCTGCTTAAGCCTTCCCATGACAAGTATTCCATCTATTTTTCATTTGCCTATAATCTACTATAACCTCTTTCTTAAGGCCCCTTCGCCAGAAAAAAAAAAGGACCCCTTTCTATTTTTCTATTTCTAGCTGTGCTCCTAGTTAAATACACCAAACAAGATTTGAAGCTAGGATCTCTGTATGAGCGAGAACATATGTCATTTGTCTTTCTGTCCTGAATTACCTCATTCACTGTAAATTTTCCAGTTTTATCCATTTATCTGCAAAATGTAATGATTGCATTTTCCTTTACAATGAAGTAATATTCTATTGTGTGTAAGAAGTGTGTTTTCCTTATCCATATGACAGTTGATCCATATGATAGATTGATTCCATTTCCTAGCTATTGTGAATAGAGCAGCAATGAACATGGATGTGCAAGTGTTTTCTGCAGTAGGATATACAGTCCTCTGGGTACATGCCCAGGAGTGATATAGCTAGGTCATATGGCAGTTTTATTTCTCTATTTCTGAGATTACTGAAGACTGATTTTCAATGTGGCTGCACTCCCACCAACATTGTATAAAAGTTTCCCTTTCACTACATCCACACCAGCATTTATTGATATTTGTGTACCTGATGATAGATGATTCCTCTGACTAGGGTGAGATGGAATCACAAAGTTATTTCAATTTGCATTTTCTTGATGGCTAAGGATGTTGAAGACTTTTTAAAAAAAAGTTTATAAGACATTCTCATTTTTTCTTTTGAGAATTTTCTGTTCAGTTCTGTAGCCAATTTTGTACTTGGATGGTTTATTTTTCTTTTCCCTTTTTATATTGAATTTTTGCAAATATCATACAATATATTATTGTGCTTAGAGTCACTCACCTATCTGTACCCCCCTTTACTACACCTAGCCCAAATTTATGTACTCTATTACATCTATAATAAAGCTATAGAGTCTAATTTGTGCCCCCAAATGCTCTTTGGTGAAGATCCATCCACTGGAGTCTTGTTAACCTACCAAGATTCACACCTTAAAGGAGACTGATTTTCCTCTTTCCAGCAGCTATCAGTTTCCAATAGTTCCTTAGGTAGATTTGAGATTTCTTACCACTGCCCCATTTAGCCTTAGAGTTACAGAAAAGAACAAAAGCCACATCAAGCAAAAAGGTACAAAATATAAGTATCCTATTTTCTAATCCAATATGTAGATCTGTGTTTTTTCATTGGATAATTGAGATCATTAATATTCAGAGTTATTATTAAAAGATGAGTGTTACAGAAAGCCTTGACTGGTCAAAATGTAGAGAATGAGAGACTGCAGAGTGCATGTCCCTGGATAGGACTTTTTATTAAACTTCACCCACCCATGGCTCAGGGACCACTGAGCAAAAGGGAGTGAAAGAGTGTAAGAACCTGGATTTGTGCATAATTGTAAGTAAACAGTCTCCCAGGCCTTTGGGAACTTGCTCATATGAACTTACAGTAAGAGCCATATAAACTCAGTCAGACAAAAACCAGCATAAAACTGAAAAAATGGGAATGAAACCCCAACATTCGCTGAGAAAATATTGGCGGCTGATTACTTCTGGGTGAAGGAGGGTTGATCTTTGATAGAGTGACTCTAGATAGGCTGACTAGACTCCATTGGATGAATTCACACCTATGGGCATCTAGGTATACAAACTTGACTTAAGGTCTTAAAATATATGAATGAAATCCAGGGGTGGGGTAGCAGGTGTGAATGGGGGGAGGGGTCTAAATATGATGAAGATATATTGTACAAAATGCACAAATTTCAATAAAAATATACATTGAGAAAAACAAAAGATGAGTGTTAGTTCCTGTCTTTTTGTTCATTCCGTTGTGTTTTCTTAGACCTCTTATAATCTTTTGTGACATTGTTTATTCCTTGTGACCATTTGTGTTTATCCTTCTCTTCAGACTGAAATATCCTCTATAGAGCTGGCTTAGTGGTCATAAATTCCATTAATATATTTTTATAATGAAAATAATTTTATTGTGCCTTCAATTTGAATAGATAGCTTTGCTGGGTATAATAGTCTCAGTTGAGATTCTGGTCTTTCTGAACTTAGAATGGATCTTTCCAGGCCCTTTTGACTTTAAAAGATTCTGTTGAGGGGCTGGAGAGATGGCTCAGTGGTTAAAAGCACTGGCCGCTCTTGAAGAGGATCCCAGTTCTATTCCAGCCCAACATGGTGGCTAACAACCATCTATAACTTCAGTTCCAGAGGATCCAATGCTCTTTTCTGACCTGTATGAGCTTTGCATGACAAAGATGCACTTATATACATGCAGGCAAAACACTCATACACATAAAATAAATAAAAGGAAATATTTTAAAAGTTTCTGTTGAATAATCATCAAGTGTTGTCTTGTTTCAGATTTCAATATCCTTTCTTTATTGTGTGTTTGGAATGTTGTAACTATAATATGTTATCCAGCATTTCCTTTCTGATCTCTATTTGGACTTGTGTGAACATCTAATACTTTGATGGACACCACTTTCTCTAGGTTTAGAAAATGTTCTATGATTTTACAGAAAATACATTCTATGGGTTCTCAGGACATATTTCAAATTCACGTAAAATATATTCTATTTACATATTTACATTCTACCTACCTTGAGTTTGGTATTCTTTTTTGTGGCTGCTCTCCCTTTGCCCTGGGCGCCACCTGAGGCCACTCTTCTGCATGCTTGGTGCTGTCTCTGGGCAACACTCCTCTGCTCGTATGGGCGCTGCCTGCGGCTGCTCTCCTCTCCTGTGGTGCTGATCGCACGGGCGCCGCCTCCTGGGCGCTGCCTCTGATGGCACGGGTGCCGCCCTTCGCTCCTTGCTGTGGCTGCAAGCTGTGGCCACTCTTCTACTCGCTCAGCACTGAGGCCGCTCTTCTGTTCTCTCGGTGCTGTCTCTGATCATCGCTGCTTCTGCCAGGTCCCAGACCCCAGGGCTGGTGAGGAGACTGTGTCAGCCGAGCTGCATTCCGACACAGAGACCAGGGTCAGTGACGCAGATCTAGTTTATTGTAGAAAGGCACAAGCTTATATAGGGGTTGGGGTCCAATCAAGAAGTTACAACTCAGATCTTTGGCAGGGCTGTGTCCTAACATGACATTTCAAGTCAGACACCTTATTATCATAATAGGTTTCCTGTAAGGAGCCTGGATTCCTGGGAACCACGTGACCCAGGCTGTTGCAATAACTAAGTGTTGCAATTCTTAGTATCTCAAGGGTGGTGATTAGGGAGTGGCGAGCTCTAGGCATCAGTCTTGTGATTTGCCAATGGGAGCAAATGTCACAAGGCATTCCTTGTGGCTCCAGCAGTCAGGCCACTGCCTCAGGCCTGCTGTATGGCTGTCATTAAGACTTTCACCCTAGGCTCAAGCCTGTCTCCCATATTTTCTTTACTTTCTTTTCTTTGTTTTAGTCTTTTTGAGACAGGGTCTCTCTGTAGCCCCAGATGACCTGGATTGGAATTCATTACATAGACCAGGCTGGCCCTGAACTCACAGAGATCTGCCTGCCTCTACCTCCCAAGTGCTTGGAATAAAAGCGTGCCACCATGCACCTCAGTTTGATATTCTTACCCTTCTTGTATGCCTATAATCCAAAGGTTAAGATTTAAAAATTTTATTTATTTCTATTTTGTGTATGAGTGTATTTCCCACATGTGATGAATATAAATGCACCTGTGTCATGCAAGGCCTGCAGAGATCAGAAGAGGGTGTCGGATCCCCTGTAATGGGCGTTATCAACAGTTGTTAGCTGCCATCTGGGTTCTGGGAACTGAATCGAGGTCCTCTGTAAAAGCAGCCAGTGCTCTTAACTACTGAGTTATCTCTCTAGCACCCCCCACCCCAGTTAGGATTCTTATGGTGTCCCAAATCGCTCATAAATTCTGTTCGTGGATTTCTCAAAATTCACAATTGACCTTTACTGAATAACACAATTCTTCTACCATGTCTTCCAACCTTGATACTTTGTTTTCAACATAATCCATTCTATTACTGTGGCTTTCTTCTGAGGATTTTTATTTGGCTTGTTGTGGTTTCCTTTCCAACAATTGTTTGGGTTTTTAAAAATAATTCTCTTTCTGTATTGAATAATATTTTCATATCTTTATCTACTTCCTTATTTCATTCATCTTTTTGTTTTTGTTCTCTTGGAGTATATATATATATGTGTGTGTGTGTGTGTGTGTGTGTGTGTGTGTGTGTTCTTTGAGTTTCTTGAACCTACTTATAATCATTCTCATTTGTACTTTGTCTAGAAGTTCTTCAAAGTTATTCTTATTGGGGTCCATTATTTTGGAATCAATAATATTTGGAGATGTGTTGAATTGGTTTTTCATGTTGCTTTTGTTTCTGGAGCATTTGGAGTTGATTGGTTGACTAGAAATGTCGTCTGGGGGATGACAGCCTGGGCATTGCTTATCTCTTAGCATCAAGATCTAGAACTTCAAAGGTGCAGGGAAGGGGCTCAGGGTCCAGGGACTTCCTATCTATCAGCTTTAGACGCTAGTCTCAGGGATCAGAATCTGGGGACTAAATAACTACTGGTCCTGGAAGCTGGAGGCTGTGTGTGTAAGATTGGGCCCTATGTTCAAAGTGTAGAGACCCTTTAACTGTCAGCTCCAGGAGCTAGGGATACAATGGAGGTTTCGGCTGAGTGCTCAGATTGTGGGGTCCCCTTACATCTTATTGCCAGGAGCTGAGCTCTCCACAAGTTTGGACAGAGTGGTTTCATAAGTGGACCACTGTGTTTCAGAAAGGAACACATTTCTGTGAAGGACTTTATTGTCTCATTGTTTGCATTTTAGGGACTGAACTAGAGTGCAAATAAAACCTCTGGGAGCCTGTTGGGAGGCTCTTTATTCTTTCATCAGATTTGCCAAACCTCTAGACAAATGAAATAGGAACCTTAAATCCATGGTTGGACCATGTTGGGCTTTGTACTGTTGGGCAGAGTCAGAAAGATTAGCTGCTAGAGCAGTTTTCCTTTATAGTTCCCCAAAAGACATATACAAATAAGAAGAGTCTAGTCAGATCTCATACTGACTTCCCCCATCCAGAGTTGGCTTCTGGTAAGAAGTGTTTGGCCAATTTGTATTTGCAAATTGTTCCTATGTGACAAAGAGGCCTCCTATCCTGTGTAAGATGGTTTGTTTTCTTGTGGTTATGACTTCAGGCATTCTGCATCTTCCAAAATGTCAAACGGAATTAATGCTAGAAAAAAACAGGTCAGGACACCATAGGCCTATGTAATCCCAACAACTTTGTGCAAGAGGAACAAAACAGAAGCTCAAAAATGGGAGAAATGAGAGACAGAGACAGAGAGAGACAGAGAGACAGAAATTCTCCATCAAACACACCATCCCTAGCACTGTCTTCTATATCTGTGCCTCGTGCCTATCCATACAGAGTTCAAATCAATTTCTCCAACTTTCTCTTCTCCCGGTAACAGGATCCTAGTCAATATGTCCTGTTATATTGGTCCCCTTGCATTCCAAATCAAGCACAACTTCCTCAATATTCCTCAAATTGTCACTGCTTTCCTTTTTCATAGTAACCAAGCTAGTCTGGCATTCTGCATAACAGCTTCCTGATCACACCATGTCATAGTTACCCACAGAGCCTAAAATAGTGCTTTATATCTAGAATGCTCACAATATTATGAATTGGATAACCTTTTACTCAGTCTAATCAAGGTTACTTTCCCCTGTCTAGATGACATGCTAAAAATATACACTTGATTCTTCTAACTAGAAACATTATTTTTCAACCTGTTTCCTCTCCTTTCATTGCATTTTAAAAGCAAATTTTCACATTTTCCCAGATAAATTGATGAGATTCCCATTCTTTTGCCCTTACATTCCATTTTGTCTTTATCCACACTAAGGTCATCCTGTGAAAATTCTTCATTTCTGTGCTTTGTAGTAAGTGCAGGCAATCTAAAAGAACTGTCATATTTGATATTGGCATATATTCTCCCTCACAAATAGAGCAGTGTCTTCTAAATTTATAAGACTATGAGAGGAAAATGGAGGAAAGGGTCAGTGCTATGGCTCAGGTAAAAAAACAAGAAAAACTCAAGGCACTGACCGTGAGGGACTGTGGAACAAGCACTTGAGGCTATGCCACTTCTGTCAAGTTACGCTGTCACTGAGGTGAACAAGAAAGTCATTTGACTACAGGGGCTACATAGCTTTTAACTGTGAGATAGCTTGAGCTTCCTGTCTCCAACAAAAGGAAAAGAGCTTATGAGAAAACCACCCCTGACTTTTTCTACGAGGGTCAATTAGAGTCAAATCATTTGAGGCATAAAAAGGTGTTTACCCACACTGAGGAACTCCGAACATTTCCACACTCTTGAGATTGTTGTGTTCAGTACAGCAGTGAGTGAAATTTTAAGCCTTTATTTGCTGTTAACATATACTGCCCAAGAACTAAAACGACCCCTAAGTATGATTTCTGTGTATAAACTCCTTGTAGCTATTATTGAACCCACAATAGGTTCTCCAAACTTCTATTAAAATATCAATAGTATTTTTCAGAGCTTAAATTGAGCGGTGATTTTATTTCAGGCTGATCCTATAAACTACTTTTCTTCGAAGATTCTCTTGTTGTTGCTAAAAATGAAAGCCATTCAAACGAGCAGTGATTGAAACAGTGAGAAAGAAGGGGGAAAATCAATACTGCATTTTCCAGGACACTATCTCTGCTTTTGAAAAGAGTCCATTAATAATGCCCTTATGGGAGAGGCAGCCAGCAACTTGCTCACAGTGCATTCAGGGGTGAGCTGAACGGATGGATTTCTGGGAAGTCTCTTGAGAGAGTGACTGCTGAGGAGGTAAATCTCACTAGTGGAATCTGCACCAAATGGTCTTAAAGTGTTCTTAGGCTCTGTAGCCAAATGCATCGCCCAGACTGGGAAATATTTTCCTTATACCTTATCTGAGCATCAGTGGCTTGGGGGAAATCAGGAAAAGAACCCTTAATGTCAGTGATTCACCAGTTGTCGTTCCCCCCGCCCCCCACTGAGTTTGGTCTGTTAAATCAAGACTAACTCACCAGCAGAGAATCACATCCCTCAGTCATGAATGTTCTCTAGTTTATATTTAAGTTCCATTTCTTCCCAGTGTTTTCCTTTTGGTCCAGGCTGATTACTCAGGACAAGAATAGGAAAGTTCTAGGGAAGAAAAAGTGTGGTTAAATTTGAAATCTAGGAGATTTGAAGAATAACATTTTAAACTAGTGATTTATATTTCCCTTCATTCAAATGAAAGATTGGAGAGAGGCTTTTTGGTTCCCTCACTAGTTAAGAGCACTGACTGCTCTTGCAGAGGACCTGGGTTTAATTCCCAATATCCACATGGCAGCTAACAACTATCTGTAACTCCAGTTCCAGAGGATCCGACACCCTCTTCTGACCACTGTGGGCCATTGTACAACACAGGTACACTTATATGCATGCAGGCATACACTCATATACATAAATTAAAAATAATTAAAATATTTTTAAAAAAACACTCCATCTCATTAAGTAATGGGGAGGAATCTAAAACACAACAGAAGATGCTGGATAAGAATAGGAAAAAGAAAAGGATTCTGAGAGTGTATAGACAGCTCAAAGCCAAGATCAAGAAGGGTAAAAACCCATAATAAGGATGAGAATGACCAATTTAAGTTCATAGTCGTAGGAAATACAGCACAGAACTGGGACTGAAGAGAATGTTATGCCTCATGTTCTGCACAGTGGTAGAGTATACTGAGTGGTGCCAGAGAACAACAGTCTCTATTACTGAGCCAGCAGAGATAAAGTGATTACTATACCAGATACCAATGTATACTACAGAGCCATAGTCATAAAAACATCATGGTACTGGTACAAAAAACAGACACATAGATCAATGGAACATCTTTGAAGATCCAAGCCTGAGTACATGCAATTTTAGCCACCTGATATTTGACAAAGGTGCCAAGAACACACAATGGAGGAAAGACAGCATCTTCAACAAATGCTGCTGGCAAAACTGGATCTCCACCTGTAGAAGAATGAAACTAGATCCTTATCTTTCGCCTTGCACAAAAGTCAACTCCAAATGGATCAAAGACCTCAATGTGAAACTGGAAACCCTGAAACTATTAGAAGAAAAGGTTGGCAGTAACTTACAAGATGTAGGTTAGGAAAGGATTTTCTAAATCAGACAGAAGATGCTCAGGAATTAAGGTCAGCAATCAACAAGTGGGACCTCATTAAACTAAAAAGCTTCTGTACAATAAAACAAATAATCAAAAAAATGAAGAGAAAACCCACAGAATAGGAAAAATCTTCACCAGTGACATATCTGACAGAGGTTTAACATCCAGAATATATAAAGAACTTAAAAAAAAAAAGAATTGAGAAACCAAATGACCCAATTAAAAGATGGGCTAAATATCTAAGCAGACAGCTCAAAGCCAAAACAGTTCTCAAAGGAAGAAATAAAGATGACTAAGAGACATCTCAAAAAGGTCTCAACATCATTAGTAATTAGGGAAATGCAAATTAAAACCACCCTAAGGTATCACCTTACCCCAATCAGACTGGCTAGGATCGAGATAACAAATGATACCCAAAAATCATGAAATCATGCGAAATCATGAAATTCGCAGGTAAACGGATGGATCTAGAAACTGTTATACTAAGTGAAGTAACACCGACTGAGAAAAACAAATGACATGTGTTCTCCCTCATATGTGGCTCCTAGCACCAAATTCTTTTAAATTCCAGGTACTTTAAATAAGATGATGGTGTAGAGCAGTCCCTTCTTCATGAAATAATTACCATCATCACGACTTTGGCAGAGCCTGATCACTAAACATAATCACAATTGGGCTTCATGAGGGCTGTGCTCATTCATTAAAGGAGTGCCAAGCAGGGTCACTGGACCCTCACCTGACTATCCAGCCACTCTTCCCAGCCAAGTAGTCTGGTCTTGGAAGACAAAAATGAGGAAGAACACAATAAAGGGATGCTTTTGGAAGCCCTTGTCAAGAAATTCCAATGGGCTTTCATATGGACACTTGAAAATTGCCCTGTTCTGACTTTTGTCTAGTTCCCTGTCTAGAACTTGTAATGCTAATTACTCTTGCCTTTACTTCTCCTTCACATCTCCTATTCATGATTCAAGGACTTTCTTTTCCCTTAGAGACAAGAGATATGCAACTTGGGAGTCTTCTTAGATAGACTCACAGTATTAGTCAGGGTTCTCCTAAGAAACAGAACCGGTAGATTGAATATATATGTATTCCAATAGAATATATATATTATATATATATATATATATTTGTTCTTTAGAGAACCCTGACTAATACCCAGAGATCTGTGAAAATAGAATGTCCTCCACAGGCTAGTCTTCAGTCTACAGCAGCAAGACAAACTCACCAGCGAGAGAGAAGGCAAGCAGCAAGAAGCCAGGCGTTCTACTCTGCCATGGCCTTTAATACAGGCTGCCATCAGAAGGTAACACCCACATTTAGGGTGTGTCTTCCCACTTCAGATGATCCAATCAAGAAGATCTCTCTCATTTCAGTTAATCCCAGATCCAGTGAAATTGCCTCAGCCTGCATCCCTGTTCAGCATGGAAGAAGCCAGAGCGGTCTGCGTCCTTATTCCCTATTGGCAAATTGGGTAACCCCTTCAGAGGATGGCATGATAAGAATAGAAGGTAGGAACTGGCTAGGCAGTTAGGGTAAAAAGACCCCAAAGAAATGTAGTCAGTTTCTAGGCTAAAAGTCAAAATGTCCTTAGGCCTGTTAGGAACATACTCTGTTCCAAAGGCCAAAAATGTCAAAAGTCTCTGACCCGCAGGCTTCTCTCTTTGTGGAGTAAGTTGACTGGGCCCTCCGCGCCTTGACTCCCCCAGCCTCATTCACCCTCCCATCTCCCTGCCAGTCTCTCCTCCTAGCCTGGTTCCTGCCCCATTCCTTGTCTTGGGGCCCCAGACACCTGGGGAACCACTACTGCTTCCTGATCCTTTTCAACTCAGAGCCTCTGGTCCCAAGGAGCACTTCTTCTGGGCCTGGCCCTGCCCTCACCACCCTCTGCTTCTCTGGGCCTTCAGGACCTGCAGGCCTCTCTCTGACCCACAGGCTTCTCTTTCCAGGGTAAGCCGATTGGGCCCTCAATGCCTTGACTCCCCCAGCCTCACTCACCCTCCCATGTCCCCCGCAGGTCTCTCCTCCTAGCCTGGGTCCTCTCTCATTCCTTGTCTTGGTGACCCAGACACTAGGGGAACCACCACTGCTTCTTCCTGATACTGTGCATCCTGAGCAACACAGTTCCTTCTCAGGTCCCCAGGAGCACTGCTTCTGGGCCTGGCCCCACCCTCACTTCCCTCTGCTTCCGTGGGCCTACAGGACCCACAGTCCTCTCTCTGACCCACAGGCTTCTCTCTTCAAGGGGTATGTTGATTGGGCCCTCAATGCCTTGACTCCCCCAGCCTCACTCACCCTCCCATCTCCGCCACTGGTCTCTCCTCCTAGCCTGGGTCCTATCCCATTCCTTGTCTTAGCGCCCCCGACACCTGGGGAACCACCACTGCTTCTTTCTGATCCTGTTCATCCAGAGCAACTCAATTCCTTCTAGGGTCTCCAGGGGCACTCTGGGCCTGGCCCCACCCTCACCTCCCTCTGCCTCCCTGGGTCTCAACAACCTGCCAGCCTCTTTCCTGGACACCAGGGCTGATCTTTCCTCTTCCTGGTCCTTTGCATCCAGACCAACCCAGCTCCTCAGTGCAGTCCCCAGGGGCCCTTGGGGCCACCTCCCACCCCCATCTTCCTTTGCATCTCTGGGTGGCACAGCCACCAGCTGCCCTAGACCAGCATCTTTCCTGGGCCTGGCTCCCAGTCCAGTCCAACACCCGAATTCCTGAAGCCAAAATCTATCCTCAAGGGATCCAGACCTTAGGAGAAAGCCTGAGAGCATCTGATCCTCATCTGACTTGGGCCTCTGTGGGAACTCCTGAAAACAAAAGCAATCTGGCCACTCCAATATAAAATCATAAGAGAGAACCGGAAGCTTAGAGGAACCAAACTTTCATACCCAAAAAGTAAACCACAAAGACACATAAAGTTCACAAAAAGAAGCAGACCTAAACTTGAAGGCTTGAGTCTCACACAAGAATCAGAAATAACAAAAGAAATTCACATGTCAAAGCCACAGAGAAAAAATAATAACATAAAAAACAAAAATAATATATCCCTACCAAGTACCAATATACCTCCATAGGAGTATAATGAGCACTCCCTAGAGATAACACAGGACGTGGAACTCAAAAGAACAATTATAAACATGATTAAAGAATTCAGTGAATTGAAAGAACACACAAAGAAAAAAAATCAAAGAACTGAAGGATGATAGGGATAAACTTCTGAATGAATTCAGAAAAGAGTTAGAAATATTGAAGAATACTCAGGCTGAAATGAAGAATGAAGTGAAACACTCAGTAAGCCAATTAGAAATGAGAGGAGAAAGCCTCACACATAGGGTGAATGAAATGGAAAACAGAGTATCAAGACTGGAAGATAAAGTGGGTGAACTAGACAACTCAAGCACAGATTATGAAAAATTTAAGAGAGCACAAGAATGGAATAGGCAGGAATTGTGTGACACCGTAAAAAGACCAAACTTATGAATTATAGGGATACAGGAAGGAGAAGAATCCCAAGATAATGGCATGGACCAGATCTTCAACAGAACTGTGGAAGAAAATTTTCCAAAATTAAGGAAAGATATGCCCATACAAATACAAGAAGCATATAGAACACCAAACAGACAGGACCAGAAAAGAACCTCTCCACGGCACATCATAGTAAAAACACTAAATGTACGAAACAGACAATACTGAAAGCTGCAAAAGCAAAACAACAAGTCACATAGAAAGGAAAACGCATTAGGATTAGAGCTGACTTTTCAGTGTAAACTATGAATGCCAGAAGAGCCTGGACCAAAGTAGTCCCAGCTTTTAATGACCAGAGATGCCAACCCAGACTACTTTATCTAGCCAAAATGTCCATTATAGTCGAAGGGGAAAGAAAAATCTTCCATGACATAAATAGGCTGAAGGAATTCATGTCCACAAAACGAGCCTTTCAAGAGTTCTGGAAGCAATACAAAGAAAGGAATGAAGGTATAACTGTGGAAAAGAACAGCTACATCATGAATGTAAATAGACATATAAATGACAGGATTCAATACTCATCTTTCATTAATAACTTTAAATATTAATGGACTGAACTCCCCAGTCAAAAGACACAGACTAGGTGAATAGGTTAAGAAACAAAACCCATCTTTTTGTTGTCTGCAAGAAACCCATCCGGCTTTCAAGGACAGAAACTATCTCAAAGTGAAAGGATAGAAAAAATATACCAAGCAAATGGCACTAAGAAAAAAGCAGGTGTAGCAATTCTAATATCTAACAAAATAGACTTTAAACTAAAACTAATCAGAAGAGATAAAGGAGGCCACTTCATTCTGATCAAAGGAACAATAGACCAAGAAGATATTACAATCATGAAAATATAGTCACCAAACTCTGGTGCACCCAACTTCATAAAAACAATACTACAGGACTTTAAGACCCAGCTTAATCCCAACTCAGTGGGGACTTCAACACCCCACTGTATCCATTAGATAGGTCAATAGGGCAGAGAGATAACAGAGAGACATATGACTTAAACAATACCATGTATCAAATGGACTTAATAGACATCTACCGAGTATTCCACCCAAGCACCAAAGGACATACTTTCTACTCAGCACCCCATGGAACCTTCTCCAAAATCGACCATATACTGGGGCACAAAACAAACCTCAACAAATACAAAAAGATTGAAATAATTCATGCATTCAATCAGACCACAGTGCAATAAAGCTTATAATCAACACCGGAAGAAGCCCTAATCATGAACAGATGGAGATTAAAGAACACACTCCTGAATGATGAATGGGTCAAAAGAGAAATTAAGAAGGAAATAAAAGTACTTCTGTAACTAAGTGAAAAGGACAGTACTTCACAACAAAACCTCTGGGATATCCTGAAAGCGGTCCTTACAGGGAAGTTTATAGCTCTAAGTACCTACATCAAAAAATCAGAAAGAACACAAATAAATGATTTAACGTTGCAACTCAACACACTTGAAAAACAACAGCAAATGAAACCCAAACCCAGCAGACAAGAAGAAATAACAAAAGTCAGTGCAGAAATTAATGAAATTGAAACAAAGAAAACAATACAAAGAATCAACGAATCCAAGAGCTGGTTCTTTGAAGGGGTAAAAAAGATTGACAGATCACTAGCCCAGTTAACCTAAAGAAAGAAACAGCATCTCCAAATCAACAAAATCAGAGATGAGAGGGGACATATCACAATGGACAACAGAAAGATACAGAACATTATAAGGGAATACTTTAAAAACCTATATGCTACTAAATTTGAAAACCTAAAAGAAATGGATGGATATTTAAAGGCATGGGAACCACCAAAACTAAACCAAGAAGAGATTAACAGCTTAAACAGACCATAACACAAAAATAAATTAAAAGTA
>NW_008360327.1:5272646-5276358 GCF_000622305.1 Nannospalax galili
AAAGGGAATTGGACTGGAGGGAACATACCTCAACATAACTAAAGCCGTATAGAACAAACTCACAGCCAACATCATTCTAAATGGGGAAAAACTGGAAGCATTCCCATTGAAATCAGGAACCAGACAAGGCTGCCCACTAACTCCACTTCACTTTAACATAGTGCTTGAAACTCTTGGAAGAGCAATAAGACAAGAGAAGGAAATTAAAGGAGTAATAATTGGAAAAGAGAGCAAATTATCCCTTTTTGAAAATGATATGATATTATATCTAAGAGATACCAAAAATTCCACCAGAAAACTACTAGAAATTATTAACACATTCAGTAAAGAGGTAGGTTACAAAATTAACCTATAAAAGTCTGTAGGGTTTCTATATACTAATAACAAACAATCAGAAAAAGAGCACATGGAAACACTCCCCTTCACAAGAGCTGTGAAAAAAAAAGAAAACATCTTGGAATAAACCTGACCAAAGACATTAAAGAGCTCTACAAGGAAAATTTTAAATCATTTAAGAAAGTGAGTAAGACCTCAGAAGATGGAAGGACCTCCCGTGCTCATGGATTAACAGAATTAATATTGTGAAAATGACCATCCTACCAAAAGTCATTTATAGATTCAATAGAATGTCAATCAAAATCCCCATGGCACTTTTCACATAATTGGAAAAAAACATCCTAAGATTCATATGGAAGCACAAAAGACCTCGGATAGCCAAAACAACCCTGAGCAAAAAAAGCAATGCCGGAGGGATTACTATACCTGATTTTGAGCTGTGTTACAGAGCTATAGTCATAAAAACAACATGATACTGGCACAAAAATAGACCCATAGATCTATGGAACAAATATGAAGACCCAAATATGAGTAAATATGATTTCAGCCACCTGATATTTGACAAAGAGGCCAAGAATATTCACTGGAGGAAAGATGGCATGTTCAGAAAATGGTGCTGGCAAACCTGTAGAAGAATCAAACTAAACTCCTGTCTTTCACCCTGTACAAAAGTGAATTCCAAATGGATCAAAGACCTCAATGTAAGGCCTGAAACTCTGAAACTCTTAGAAGAAAACATTGGGAAAAACCTACAAGATATAGGTGTAGGAATGGATTTTCTATCCTGGACATCAATTGCTTAGGAAACAAGGGTAAGAATTAACAAATGGAACCTCATAAAACTAAAACCCTTCTGTACATCAAAGGAGGCAACCAGGGAAGTGAACAGAAAACCCACAGAATGGGAGAAAATCTTTACCAGCGACACATCTGACAGACATTTAATATCCAGAATATATAATGAACTAAACAACAGAGAATCAAGACAAGAAGCAACCCAAATAAAAGATGGGCTGAGGAGCTGAACAGAGGGTTCTCAAAAGAAGAAGTAAGATGGCTATGAAACATCTTAAAAGATGTTCAACATCACTAATAATTAAGGAAATGCAAATTAAAACCACTTTAAGATTTCATCTTACCCCAGTCAGACTGGCTAAGATAAAGAGAACAAATGATACCAAAAGTTGGAGAGGATGTGGGAAAAGGGGAACACTCATCCACTGCTGGTGGGGCTGCAAACTTGTTCAACCCCTATGGAAAGCAGTGTGGAGAACTCTTCAAAAACTACAAATGAAACTACCATTTACCCAGTTATACCATTTCTTGGCATATACCCAAAGAACTCTTCCTATCTGCAGAGACACTTGTACATCCATGTTTGTTGCTGCTCTTTTTACAATAGGTAAGAGATGGAAGCAACCTAAGTGTCCCTCAGTTGACGAGTGGATAATGAAAACGTGGTTCATTTATACGAGGGACAGCAGTAATGAAAGATGAAATCATGAGACTTTCAGGTAAATGGATGGAACTAGAAAGTTATACTAAGTGAAGTAACAGAGACTCAGAAAAAAAATTGACATATGTTCTCCCTCATATGTGGATCCTGGAACCAAACCCTGATAAGTGAGTATATATCCAGACATAACTACAGGAACCTGGATAATGGAAAGGAAACAGGGAGGTAAAGGAAAAGAAAGAACCTGAAAGAGAATAACAATAGGAAACAGGCCTTAAGAAGGGAATATGGATAAAAATTGGGCTCATTTAAGGGAGGGGGGAGGGAAGGGTATACAAGCAACCTAGGGGATACAGGGAAGAAGAAATTCAAGAGAGGTAGGACCTTAGGAGAAGGGTACTATTAAGGGAGAAAGGGGGGAAATGGGGGCACCCTAAGTAGGAAAACTATGGTGGAGGAGTGAGACAATCTGAGAGATAAATATTTCCTACCTAGTTTTGAAAACCAGAGGGAACCATATTACTCCTACAACCTACTGACAAATTATACATAGCAGATCAAGAAATATGTGTCTAGGTAAGGTTTATCTGACAACAACTGGTCTTTGCCCAAAATTTATCTACAGTACACACAGTAATCAAAAGTACCAGACTGGTGGAACTAACCTTCTTGGATATTTAACAGACATACTTTGAGGCCTATACTAATTTGGTCAGAGGGACATAAAGTACAGTTTTTGCTCCTTGCCCTCCTAGGTTGACTAGTTCCAGGGGACTATGAGCATCTCTCAAAATGTCCTGTAATTGTGGTGGGTCACCTGTTCTCTTGATCACGAGGCCTAGCACACCTCACCAGATGGACTTAAACCAGTGTCAAGTCTACAAAGAGGAGAGCCAACACAGAGGAATCACTTCCTCCATGCTTCCAAGCGAAGCCAACCATGGTCGAGCAGGACCTTTGACTTATCTTCACATAGGTGGAACTGGTAAAAGGAAGGAGCCAGATGCTGCTCCCAAGCCCGTTTGAGCCCTGAGGAATAGATCCTCAAATGGCCTTAAGAGTAAAAATAAATTGGTTTATCTGGGCCAACTGTATGGACTTACACATCCAGAAGGAAAGTATAACCAAAGATTTAAGGGTCAATATAATTTCTTAAGAGTCCATATGCATAGCTAAAGGCTACAGAACAAGCAACAATGCCAGATAGGAGATATCTTCTTTTGACTTGTTGGCCAGGGTGAACAAAGGGACTCCCAGATAGTAACCCAGCATAGAACTGGGCAAATGAACAGCCGACCCCAATCTTATCTAAAGGAGTATTGAGAACTGATTGCTGCTAGATGAAGAACAGCTGACCCTCCTAAAACAAAGACCTGTAGATAGGCTGACTAGATTCACCAGAAGGGCAAGTAGTAGGGATCGGCTGGGGTGCTGACAACACAGCAGACCGTAGCAGGGATATCAGAGTATAAGGGCTTTAGTCAGTGGGAGGGAGGCTATGGGAGGGTGCCATCTGGGAAGTGGGTGTTCAGTTGAATAAGATGGTTTGGAATGTTCGGTGTGACATACACACACAAAAAAATCAACAAATGCAAATATTAATATTTTAAAAGATGGGAATATCCTCCTGCCTGCAGTGGGCTTTCTGTTGATAAATATGGGTGAAATGATTAACACACAGCATCCAGAAGAAATAACAATAAAAATGGACAGAATAAAATCACATGATCAACAGCCTATATAGAGATTAGAAATGAATGTGCAAACATCTTAATGTCAATTGCATTGAAAGTGAATTTTTCTGTATGAAACTGTGTATCTTAATCAGGAAATGGAGTTCATTTTTAAAGGTTAAAACCTCATTTAATTTTATGTCTTGTAGGGTTTATACTGAGTCCAATGTTGTATAACTGTAATAAT
>NW_008360327.1:5276438-5288154 GCF_000622305.1 Nannospalax galili
AGCTGTTGTATTGAAATGCTTTCTTCTATGTCTGTGTTTATTAAATAAATAATTAAATGGGAAAAAATAGCAAAAGTATTTGGGATCTTGTATCTAACCCTTAAAAGATTTTAGGGTTACTTCTTCAGAGGGGAGAATGTTGGAGGGGAGGGAGTGGGCATGGATTTGATCAAAATACCTTATATGCATGTATGAAACTTTCAATAAAGTTTTTGTAAGTGTTAAAAAAACAAACATAACAGCGAGCATAGTGATTTCCTCTTATGAATGGTTCCATCATGGAAAACCGAGAGGTGAGCACACATATTCCTAAGCATAAAACTGACCCGTGAGAGTTTTCCAGAAACTCTTAAGCCCAACATGGGCTATATATACATTTCTTTGAGTGAAAGAAATGGACTATAACTCAGTTTAGTAATTAACAGTAAACCCTTATTATGGATAGGTAATTTTTTTTTCATTTATTTATTTATTTTATGTGCATGAGTGTTTTGCATGACTGTTTTGCCTGCAGGTATGTAAGTGTACAGCGTGTGTACAATGCTCACAGAGAGACCAGAAGAGAATGTCAAATCCTCTGGAACTGGAGTTGACCGTTATTAGCCACTGTGTAGGTGCCTCCTCTATAGAAGCAGTCAGTGCTCCTAGACACTGAGCCATCTCTCCAGCTCCTGGACAGGTAATTTTGTCAATTCTTTACACTCCAAGGGAAAAATGTCCTTGAATTCAAATCTCAGCCTAACATATATTTCTTACTGATTTAGATCTTAGTATTTCACTAGTAAAATTAATATGGCCACTTTGTGGCATTCTAGGAATGAATGAGATTGCAGAGGCTCCTATGTCCAGCTACCCATCAGTATGATTAAGATGTGCTCTGTATGGCCTCTGCCATCCCTTAGACCAACTGCTTCTTCTGTAGTGTTGTCTGTTTCACGGAATGGGAGTTCCTGTCTTTCCACTACTCAAGGGAGAACACACAACAACACCCAAAACAAAGCTAGTGTTGAACATCTGTCTTCAAAATAGCATCGATGCAATTCTGACCCCAGCCATTGCTATCTTTCACCAGCATTTCTGCAAGGCTTTCATTGCTCGATTTCTGCTCATGTCCCACACTATCCAAACTCAACACAGCAGCCAAAATGATCATCTAAAAGCTGGCATATCACTTCACTTTCCTCAACTGTGTGTAGTGACTTCCAATTTTGATTTCAATAAAAGGCAAAGTCCCTTCTTATGTTTCCAGCTTTGCTTCTTCTTGATACTGTGGATTTTCTTCCCACCATACTGTTCTTTACTGTCTAGGCATGCTGCTCTTTACACAAGGCCTTTATCCTTAAAGGTCGTTTTGCTGGAATTCATATATATATTCATATATATTCATATATATATGATGGAACTTTCCAAGTGTGTTTAGCATTTATTTAAGTTACTTTTGGAGCTGGAGAGATGGCTCAGTGGTTAAGAGCACTGGTTACACTTCAGAAGATCTGGTATGGTTCTCAGTACCCACATGGTGGCTATCATCATTTTAACTCCAGTTCCAGGAGGATTGGACACCCTCTCCTGACCTCCACAGGCAATGCGTGGGTGTACTCACATACATGCAGGCAAAACATTCATACACATGACATAAAAATAAATTTAAAATATTAAAAATTTACTTTCTATATGAATTTTCTCTCCTTGTATATTGAAATAAGTGAAGCCCATACACTAATAACATAATCCTCTTGTCATTTGACTTTCCTGTTTATTGCTTATTATTAATATGTTTTGTATGAAATATTCATTTTCTACTAAAACAATAACTTTATTACTGTACTTTAAGTTATAGTACATGTGCTAATAAATAGTAAATGCTCAATAAATATTTGCTGAATAAATACATATATTCATGTAAATGCAAGTATGTGTATGAATATATATTTATAGAGATATACATAATTTATTTACACATTATCTGATAGGTAGTAAGTAACCAATGGCTTTTATGTGTTATTATATTAAAATATGCTCCTTGAAATGAGGTGTGGTGGCCAATGCCTAAAATCCCTGCTCTCAAGAAGTTGAGGCAGAAGCATGGCTGTGAGTTTAAGACGGGCCATTTTTATATAATGAGCTTCAGGTCAACCTGAGCTATGCAGAAAGCCTTCGGTCAAGCCCCAAACCTCGTGTGTGTGTGTGTGTGTGTGTGTGTGTGTGTGTGTGTGTGTGTTAGGATTGATGTATGCCTACATAATATGTGCTTCCTGGACTACATACTCCATAATAGAGACATTTCTAAATAATTTCCAATGCTAGATTAAGGAGTTGTATTTTATTCTCTTTGTATAACTACAAAATACCTGTGTTTTTCTTATGGGCAAACATCAAATGGCAGTATTTTCTGTACATGCACTTGGAAGCACTGCTCTACAGCTTCATATTTTTTTATAACAAAGGGTAGAACAGGTGGGCATTTGTCTTTCTCTCATTTAGAGGTCAGTGTTGAACATTGAAAGACCTGGTGGAAATATGCCATGGAAAGATTTTTAGATTATTATTCATGAGGTTAGAAAAAAATGGGAATAATTAGACCTATGAAAAGGACTGGTGGGAAGTTTATAAAGACTAAAAATGTGGAGTTTGGTAGAAAGCTAGCTGATCTGAGTTGTTTTCAAAAATAATCAACAGCATTGAAATTTTAATGTGAGGACGATATAGAGAGACAGACTACACAGAGAGGGGAGACACAATGGTCATAACAATTCTTCAGTTTTCCATAGTGGCAGGAGTCCTGAAAATAAATGAACGGAGAAAATCCATAGATGTGGACAGAGAAAAGATAATGAAGTAATTGAAAATAACTAGTAATTCATGATTGTAAACTTCTTTAAAAAATTCAGTCTCATGAACTTATGTTAATTAGGCTGGTCTTCTCCTCTTTCTCATGGACCTAAAACACTGAAAAAGAAACAAACAACAGAAATAGCGAGGGATAATCAAATATGAATTCAGTGTAAGCTTTACCTTAGAAGAGAGAGTTTTGATAGTTTGGAGGAAGAGAATATAAAATCCTCACTCCACTCCTGGAAATACACTGGTCCACGCAGACAGTAGGTCATCGGCTTTGAAGGAAGCATTCACAGTGGAGGACACAGATACATCCTGTGCACAGACTTCAGCAGTGAGTGGCAATAGGGCACATGCATGTCCAGATGACTGTTGAAAGTGACTGCTAAAAGAAAAATCGATGAATTCTAGACTCACCTTCCTGAAAATTTCAGCTCTCAGGAGGGTTAAAAGAGCAGCAAGGAGCACTGATACCATGAAATGAATTCTGACTAACAAGGAAGAACTGCTGTTGAAGAGGAAGTGACAGGCACACAGGGAGAAAATGACCATGTCATCTCAGAGTTTATATTAATCCAGTAAGGGAAGGTAGAGTTAGGAGACCAAAATCAGAGATGTTAGCCATAGAGCCTTCAATATTTTAGCAAGAATGGTCTCTGAAAGAGAAAAAAAAAAAGAATGATGAGCAGTATAAGAATGTGAAAAGAGAAAAACTCTAAGTTCAACTTAGAAAGTGATAAATTAAGTATATGATTATCTTGTGTAAGACATGTATACACACTATGTGAATATATCAATGTCTTTATATCTATATGTATGCAACCACTGTTTAAATCTCTGTCCTATAACTATTCATGTGGATGAAATAAACATTTTGTTATTAAATAAATGAGATACATTTGTATATCAGAAAATGAGTGTTTGTGATTACTAGCACTGGTCTCCGAATTTGTAAGATGTCTCAACTTTTATCATTCTGCAGATTTCTCATAGAGGCAAAGATTCTAAATTTGTTTCAAAAGTAGAAAGTGGTTTAATATATGGAGGACTTCACTGTAGTTATTCTGTGTAATGATAGTAATTGTTGCTGGCTCTTTAAGGTTAAATTTATTTATGACCTTGATGTATCATATCAGCACTCTAAGATGAAAAGCTTAGGAGAATACTGAGCTAGTGTCCTTCAAGCTAGAATTGTTAGGGGTACTAACATTAACCAAGCGTGTGTTCATATGTTCCTAATTGTATCTTGACTCTTCTCTTTAAACAAAGATAAATAGGTGCTAACACTTGAAACTCCAAACAGTGCCTCTTACTAATTCAGTTATTGGATGTCCTAGTTTGTTCTTCATTGCTGTGACAAAACACTCTGACCACTACTAACTTGTGGAGGAAAGGGTTTATTTATATGACATTGCCCTGGTCACAGTTCATCAGGGAGCCCAAGGTAGGAACTCAGGGCAGGAACCTGGAGGCAGGAGCTAGAGCACAGGCCAAGGAGAAACACTGTTTACTGCCTTGCTTCCCTGGCCCCTGCTCAGCTTGCTATCTTATCCAACACAGGCCCACTGCCCAGGGGTAGCACACCCACAGTGGGCTGGGCCCTCCCACATCACTCAACAATCAAGAAAATGCCCCCACAGACATGGCCATAGGCCAGTCCAATGGAGGCAATTCCCCAACTGAGGCTCCCTCAACCCAGGTGTGTCAAGTTGATACTAAAGCTATCCAGCACATTGGACAGCAGTTTCTTTCCTAGTTTCATGTCTGCTGCTGTGATTAAAAAAAAAAAAAAAAAAAAAAAAAAAAAAAAAAAAAAAAAAAAAACTGACAAAAAGCGATGTAATGGAGAAAGCGATTTACTTACTTTAGCTCCCAATTCCAGGTTACAGTCCTTCACTGCAGGGAAGTCACAGTGGAAGGAGCTTGAGACCACCGGTCATATCACATCCACAGAGAAGGTCAGATGAACAGATGCATGCTTGCTTGCATGCTCAGTCAGCTCAATTTTTCTACTCTTAGACAGTTCAGGTCCCCATGCCTAGAAATGGTGTCACCCACATCCCACATCAATTAATTATATTAAAATAATCCCCCACAGGCCAACCTAATCCTTCATTGAGACTCTCCTTCTTAGGTGTTACTAGATTATAACAAGTTGGCTATTAAACCATCAAAGTCACCTAAAAAGTACAACTGTAAATAAGTACTTATTTTTTTTAATTTTTAAAAAATTTAATAACAACATGATTAGAAGAAGCATTTCACTGCAGCTTTGACATATTCAGAGACACATTCCAGAGCAAGGATACATCTATTTCAAAAGGGACTGTAAATTTTTAGGTTCACAGTTGAATTAATACAGTTATACAATTTTGAACTCAGTATAAAACCTGTAAGACATAAAATTGAATGAATTTTTACCCTTCAAGGAAGATCGCCATTTCATTTTAAAATGCTGGTTCCTACATTTTTAATGCTATTAACACTTAGATATTTGCACATGTGTCTTTAATCTTTATGTATCTGATTATTACTAGTCACAGTTGGTTACATAGATCCTTAGTACCTGAGTATGGATATAAAGTCATCAGGTAGATTTCACTGGCAATGTTTATCACCTCTACTATTTATCACGAAGTACATTTTTATGCTTCAACCTCAAATATGCCTTTTTTTAAACTTTGTTGATTTTTTTTGTATGTCTATCATACAGAACATCCCACACAATCTTATTCATCTATATACCCACTTCCCAAATGGCACCCTCCTATAGCCTCCCCCAAACACAATGGCACCCATATACTCTGTCATCCCTATTACTGTCCATTGTGTTGTCAGCACCCCCAGCCATTCCCCAATGTTTGTGTGTCTGCTGAATCTAGTCAGCCTATCTAGGGAGCCTTGTTTTAGGAAGATCAGCTTTTCCTCATCTAGCAGCAATCAGTTCTCAATATTCCTTTAGATAAGATTGGGGTCTGCTGTTCATTTTCCTAGTTTTATGCTGGGTTACTGTTTGGGAGTCTTTCGGCCACCCTCTCCAATAACTCAAAGGAAGGTATCTCCTGTCAGACATTGTTTCTTGTTAGGTAGCTTTTAGCTATACACATAGACTCCTAAAGAATTATACTGATCATGTGAATCTTTGGTGATATTTTCCTTTGCGTGTTTAAGACCCTACAGTTGGCCCAGATAAACCAATTTATTTTTACTCTTAAGGTCATTCGAGGATCTGTTCCTCAGGGATCACATGGGCTTGGGAGAAGCCCCTGGCTCCTTTCTTTTACCTGTTCCACCTATGTGAAGATAAATCAAAGGTCCTGCTCCACCATGGCTGGCTTCACTTGGAAGCATGGAGGAAACGATTCCTCTGTGTTGACCATCCACTTTGTAGGCTGGACACTGGTTCAGGTCCATTTGGTGGGGTCTCCACGGCCTCCTTGATCAAGAGGACAGGTGACTCACACAGTTACAGTACATTTTGAGAGATTCTCATAGTCCCCTGGAACTTAGTCGACCTAGGAGGGCAAGGAGCAAATATTGTCCTTTATGTACCTCTGGCCAAATTAGTATAGACCTCAAACTATGGCTGTTAAACATCCAAGAAGGTTAGTTCCACCAGTCTGGTACTTTTAATTACCATGTGCCATGTAGATAGAGCTTGGGAAAAGACCAAATGCTTTCAGATAAACCTTGCCTAGACATACATTACATTCTTTGAACTGGTTGAATGTCTAATTTGTAGTAGGTTGTTGGACTAATATGGTTCCCTCTGGTTTTCTAAAACTAGCTAGGCATTATTTATCTCTCACATTGTCTAACCCTTCCACTATGGTTTCCCCATTTAAGGTGCCCCCATTTTTCCCATTTCTCCCTTAGTAATATCCTTCTCCTATGGTCCCACCTCGCTTGAGCTTCTTTCCCTTTATCCCCTAGGTTCCTTGTATAACCTTCCCTCCCTGCTCCCCTTAAAATAACCCATTATTATCCATATCTCCCTTGTTAACACCCATTTTCTACTGTTCTTTCAGATTCTTTCTTTTCCTATGCCTCCCTGGTTCCTCTTCATTATCCATGTTCCCGTAGTTGTGTCCGGATACATACTCACTTGGATTTGGTGCTAGGATCCACATATGAGGGAGAACATATGTCATTTTGTTTTGTTTTATTTTGTTTAGTATGTGTTACTTCACTTATTCTAACAATTTCTAGTTCTATCCATTTACCTTCAAATTTCATGGTTTCATTTTTCTTTACTGCTGAGTAAAACTCCATCGTATAAATGAACCACATTTTCATTATCCACTCATCAGTTGAGGGACACTTAGGTTGCTGCCATCTCTTAGCTATTGTGAAAAGAGCAGCTTGTTGCATGGATGTACAAGTGTCTCTGCAATAGGATGAGTTCTTTGGGTATATGCCAAGGAGTGGTATAACTGGGTCAAATGGAAGGTTCATTTGTAGGGTTTTTTTTGTTTTGTTTTTTTGTTTTTTGGGTTTTTTTGGTCTTTTTGAGACAGGGTCCCCCTGTAGCCCTAGCTGCCCTGGATTCACTGTGGAGACCAGGCTGGCCTTGAACTCACAGAGCTCTGCCTGCTTCTGCCTCCCAAGTGCTGGGATTAAAGGTGTGTACCACCATACCCGGCCCATTTGTATTTTTTTAAGAGTTCTCCATACTGCTTTCCATAGGGGTTGGACAAGCTTGCAGTCCCACCAGAAATGGATGAGCATTCCCCTTTCCCCACATCCTCTCCAACATTTGGTATCATTTGTTCTTTGATCTTAGCTAGTCTGACTGGAATGAGATGAAATCTTAAAGTGGTTTTAATTTGCATTTCCCTAATTACTAGTGATGTTTAACACCTTTTAAGATGCCTCTTAGCCATCTTTATTTCTTCTTTTGAGAACTCTCTGTTCAGCTCCTTAGCCCATCTTTTAATTGGGTTACTTCCTCTATTTGTTCTTTGGTTTTTGAGTTCGTTATATAATCTGGATATTAAACCTCTGCCAGATGTGTAGCTGGTGAAGATTTTCTCCCATTCTGTGGGTTTTCTCTTCATTTCTTGGTTGCTTATTTTGATGTACAGCAGCTTTTTAGTTTAATGAGGTCCCATTTGTTGATTTGTTGACCTTGTTTTCTGGGCAGTTGGTGTCTGGTTTAGAAAATCCTTTCCCACACCTATATCTTGTAGGTTATTAACAATGTTTTCCTCTAACACTTTCAGAGTTTCAGGCTTCACATTGAGATCTTTGATCCATTTCGAGTTGACTTTTGTGCAAGGTGAAAGATAGGGTTATAGTTTCATTCTTTTACAGGTAGAGATCCAGTTTTGCCAGCACCATTTGCTGAACATGCTGTCTTTCCTCCAGTGAATGTTCTTGGCTCCTTTGTCAAATATGAGGTGGCTGAAATTGAATGTGCTCATATTTGGGGCTTCTTCAATTTTGTACCATTGATTTCTGGGTCTATTTTTGTGCCAGTACCATGTTGTTTTTATGACTATAGCTCTGTAATACAGTTTAATATCCGGTATAGTAATCCCCACAGCATTGCTCTTAGTGCTCAGGGCTGCTTTGGCTATCTGAGGTCTTTTGTGCTTCCATATGAATCTTAGGATGATTTTTTTCCAGTTCTGTGAAAAATGTCACGGGGATTTTGAATGGCATTGAATTGAATCTATAAATGGCTTTTGGTAGGATGATCATTTTCACAATATTAATTCTTCCAATCCATGAGCATGGGAGGTCCTTCCATCTTCTGATGTCTTCCTCAATCTCTTTCTTTTAGGATTGAAAATTTTCATTGTAGAGCTCTTTAATGTCTTTGCTCAGGTTTATTCTGATATATTTCATTTTTTTTGCAGTTATTGTAAAGGGGAATGTTTCCATGTACTCTTTCTTTGATAGCTTGTTATTGGTTTATAGAAAGGCTACAAATTTTTGTAGATTAATTTTGTAACCTACCACTTTACTGAACTTGTTAATAATTTCTAGGAGTTTTCTGGTGGAATTTTTGGCATCTCTTAGATATAATATCATCTGCAAAAAGGGATAATTTGATATCTTCTTTTCCAATTATTACTCCTTTAATTTTTTTCTCTTGTCTTATTGCTTTTGCAAGAATTTCAAGAACTGTGTTAAAGAGGAGTGGATATAGTGGACAGCCTTGTCTGGTTCCTGATTTCGATGGGAATGCTTCCTGTTTTTCTCCATTTAGAATGATGTTGGCTGTGGGTTTGTTATATACGGCTTTAATTATATTGAGGTATGTTGCCTCTAGTCAAATTCCCTCTAGGACTCTGAACATAAATGCATGTTGAATTTTGTCAAAGGCCTTTTCTGCATCTATTGAGATGACCTATTCAGACAAGATGTGGTTCGTGTCTTTGAGGATGACCATGTGATTTTTGTCTTTAAGTCCATCATTTATTGAGTTATGTATATTGAACCATCCCTGCATCTCTGGAATAAAGCGAACTTGGTCATGGTGGGTGATCTTTTTGATGTGTGTTTGAATGTGGTTTGGAAGTATTTTGTTGAGAATTTTTGCATCTATGTTCATTAAGGATATGGGTCTGTAGTTTTTGTTTTTGGTTGTATCTTTACTTGGCATTGGTATTAGAGTAATGCTGCTTCATAGAAGAAATTTGGAAGTTATCCCTCCATTTCTATCTTTTTGAATAACCTAAGTAATATTGAATGTAGATCTTCTTTAAATGTCTGGTAGAATTCTGCTGTAAATCCATCTGGTCCTGGGCTTTTTTTAGTTGGGAGGTTTTGTATTACTGTTTCAATTTCCTTATTCGTTATGGATCTTTTTAAGCTGTTAAATTCTTCTTGGTTTAGTTTTCATGGTTCCCATGCTTTTAGGTACTTGTCCATTTCTTTTAGGTTTCAAATTTAGTAGCATATAGGTTTTTTAAGTATTCCCTTATAATTATCTGGAACTCTTTTTTGTCTGTTGTGATGTTTCCCCTTTCATCTCTGATGTTGTTTATTTGGAGGTGTTCTTTCTTTTGTTTAACTGGGCTAATGGTCTATCTTGTTTATCTTTTCAAAGAACCAGAGTTTGCAGATTGCTGGTCCATGAACAGGACTCCACCCACCCAGGGCTTAGGGACCTTCATAAAATAGGGGGAAGAAAAATTGTAAGAGCCTGGGAGGGGGTGCACGACCATATGGAAACAGAGTCCCACAAGCTCCTGGGAACCTGCTCATATGATTCTATGGCAATGGTGCCAGGATACACAAGTCCCATGCAAACTCAGGCAGACAAAAATCCAGCATAGAACTGGGAAAATAATCTGCAGAGCCCAATCTTATCTGAAGAAATATTGGCAACTTATTCCTGCTAGGTGAAGAAGAGCTGATCTTCCTAAAACAAGGGACTCTAGATAAGCTGACTAGACCCCAGAGGATGGACTTGCACTGGGGAGCATTTGGGGACACTTTCTTGACACAGTGGGCTTTAACAGGAATGACAGAGTATATGGGCTCCAGTGGGGGAACTATGGGAGGGTGCTTGTGGGTATGGGGGGGGTCTAAAGATGGTTAAGATTGTTTGAGGTGTTTGTATGAAATACACAAAAAATTGTTTAATTCAGATGTCTCTCTGCTAATTCTCTGTCCTGTTGATCTAGCTGATGGCAACAATGGGGTATTGAACTCCCGTACTATTAATGAGTTGGTATTAATCTGGGTCTTAAAGTCCTGTAGTGCTCTTTTTATGAAGTTGGGTGCACCAGAGTTTGGTGAATATATGTTCATGATTGTAATATCTTCTTGGTTTATTGTTGTTCTTTTTCTCAGAATGAAGTGGCCATCTTTGTCTCTTCTGATTAGTTTTAGTTTAAAGTCTATTTATATCAGACATTAGGATTGCAACACCTGCTTTTTTCTTATTACCATTCGCTTGGTATCTTTTTTTCCATCCTTTCACCTTAAGGTAGTACCTGTCCTTGAAAGTGAGATGAGTTTCTTGCAGACAACAAAAAGATAAGTTTTGTTTCTTAATCCATTCAACTAGCTGTGTCTTTTGACTGGGGAATTTAAAGTTATTAATGAAAGATGTGGACTGAATTGAATCCTGTCATTTTTATTTCTGTTTACATTTGTGATATAGCTGTGCTGTTCTGCAGTTATACCATCATTGAATTCCTTTCTGTCACCACTTGTGTATAGTTGTTGCTTTCTTCAGCTCTTTGTATTGCTTTAAGAACTCTCTGAAGGGCTGGTTTTGTGGACATGAATTCGTTCAGTCTACTTATGTCATGGAAGATTTTTCTTTCCCCTTCAACTATGATAGACATTTTGCCTGGGTAATACAATCTGGGTTGTCATCTATGGTCATTTAGAACTGGGAATACTTTGGTCCAGACTCTTCTGGCTTTCCTAATTTGCACTGAAAAGTCTGCTGTATTCCTGACGGATTTTTCTTTATCTGTGATTTGTTCTTTTACTTTTGTAGCTTTCAGTATTGTCTCTTTGGCCTGAATTTTTAGTGTTTTTACTATGATGTGCCATGGAGAGTTTCTTCTAGTACTATTTGGTGTTCTAGATATGTTTCTTGTGCTTGTATGGGCATGTCTTTCATTAATTTTGGGAAAGTTTCTTCTACAATCCTGTTGAAGATCTGGTCCATATCATTATCCTGAGATTCTTCTCCTAACTGTATGCCTATGATTCATAAGTTAGGACTTTTTATGGTGTCACACAATTCCTGCACATTCTATTCTTGTTTTCTTAAATTTTTCATAATTTTTGCTTGCATGGTCTAATTTGTCCACTTTTAATCCAGTCTTGATATTCTGTTTTCCATTTCATTCATTCTACTTGTGAACTTTATGTGTCTTTGTGGTTTACTTTTGGGGCATGAAAAGCT
>NW_008360327.1:5288194-5354137 GCF_000622305.1 Nannospalax galili
TTGATTTCTTTTTTTGTGTGTTCTTTAAATTCACTGAATTCTTTTATCATGTTTATAATTGTTCTTTTGAGTTCCACGTCCTGTGTTATCTCTAGGGGGTTCTCATTGTACTCCTATGGAGGTATATTGGTACTTGGTAGGGATATATTATTTTGGTTTTTCATGTTATTATTTTTTCTCTGTGGCTTTGACATGTGAATTTCTTTTGTTATTTCTGATTCTTGTGTGAGACTCAAGCCTTCCTTCTTTGAGTTTAGATCTGCTTCTTTTTGTAAACTTTATGTGCCTTTGTGGTTTACTTGTTGGGCATGAAAAGCTGTTTGGTCTAGGCTTCAGGTTCTTTTTGATTTTTATATTGGAGTGCTCTAATCGCTTTTTTCTTCAGGAGTTCCCATGGAGGCCCAAGTGAGATGCGTCTCAGATGTTCTCAGGCTTTCACTTAAGGTCTGGGTCCCTCCTAAAAAGATGCTGCCCTCAGGAATTTGGGGACTGGGCTGGCCTGGGAGAAGGGCCCAGGATAGATCCTGGTCTCAGGAAGCTGGTGGCTGTGCCCCCAGGGAAGTAAAGGGAGGTAAGGGTAAGACCAGTCCCAGAGTGTTCCTGGGGGTTGCAGGGAGGAACTGGGTTGGTCTGGATGCAAAGGATCAGGAAGCAGTGGTGGCTCTGGGCAGAGAGGTTAACCCCTGTGTCTTCGGTGTGAAGACAAGAAATGGACCTGTACCCAGGCTAGGAGGAGAAACGTGTTGAGGGATCTGGGAGGGTGAAAGACCTGGGGGGAGTCAAGGCACGGTGGGCCCTCTGGACTTACCCCAGGAAGGTGCTGGGAACAGAACACTGGAGGCTGTGAAGCCCAGGTAAGTAAAGGGAGGTGAGGGCAGACCAGGCCTAGAGGGTTCCTGGGGCCTGGCAGTGAGGTACTGGGTTGGTCTGGATGCAAAGGATCAGGAAGCAGTGGTGGCTCTGGGTGAAGAGGTTAGCCCTGGTGTCTGAAGTGCCAAGACAAGAAATGGGCCTGTACCCAGGCTAGGAGGAGAGATTCAGCAGGAGAGCTGGGAGGGTAAGAGGTTGGGGAAGCAGTGAAGGTGTGGTGGGCACTCTGGACTTACCCAGGGAAGGTGCTGGCACCAGGACACTGGAGGCTGTGCAGCCCAGGAAGCAAAAAGCATAAGTACTTATTTTTCAAACTAGTTCTCTTACAATGCATTTCTTTTTATTTTATGTGTACACACACACACACACACACACACACACACACACACACACACACACACTCACACAGGCACGTAGAGGTCAGAGAACAACCTGCAGGAGTTGTTTCCCTCCATCATTTGTATTATGAGTATGAAACAACGGTTTGAGCCATCTTTCCAGGTTGAAAGTAGTTGTGTTTTGTGAAATTTTATAACTATTGTCTGTTAATAGTCTACAGAAGTATAACTTTTGACCAAAGAACCTGAACAGTATTTTTGAGATTCTAGGACAAGCCTCACAGGATTACAGTACAAGAATGAACTACACATAACTCTGACTTAAGAGTCACAACTTCTATATCTCTTAGTTGTTTAAAATTGCCTGTAAAGTTTTTTTGGCCACTAAATCTTTTACTTAGTGTCCCCAATCCCAACCATGGGATCAGATCAGACCAACAAGGACAGGTCTTATCCTGGTGAAGAGAGACAGTTGATATCAAACCACCAAAAAGTTAATCTGTATTGTCTTTAGAAAATATCATTTTTGGATGGCCATGGGGGGTGGCAGAGAAGTTTTCAGAATCAGAACAAAGTCCTGCTTGGCATGATGGCTCTTTCTTTCCTATAATCTCACCACTCAGGAGGCTGAAACAGGAGAATCATTAGCTTGAAGTTGGCCTAAGCTTCATAGTATGATTTAGTCTCAAAACTAGCAACCAAAATACAATCTTTTGAGCTAGCCTTTATAAAAGTAACGGAAGCTGAGATTATAAAAAAATGTTTCTGCATGGCTACTTGTCACTGAGTGTCTTGTATTCTTGTTTCCTATTCCTAATCTGTTTGTGATGCTTGTTTCTCACATGGGTATATTTCACTTCAAGACAGAAATGTGAAAACAAAGAGTGGGGAATTGTGGTGCTCTTGGAAGGAGTGAAGATTTGTGTGTGTTTTGTGTGTGCATGTTTGTGTGCTGTTGCATATATGCAGAGCATTTACGTGTGTGCATATGGATAGCAGAGGACAATGTCACATGCCCTGTTCTATCACTCGCCACTTATTTCCCTGAGACAGAACCTCCTGCTGAAGCTTTCTGTTTTTCAGCTACCCTGGCTGGACAGAAAACTGAAAGCTGGATTACAGGCATACATGGTGACACCCAACTTTTACATGGGTACTGGGGATCCAAACTCACATCCTCACATTTAAACAGCAAGTATTGGTCCCCACAGAGCCTTCTCTTCAGTCCAGAACAAAGATATTTTAAACAGGCACTTGTGGCTTACTCTTTGACTATCAGACTATTGAGACAATGAACTTCATAAAACTGGAATTTCACCAGGTGTCTCAGGCGGGAGGAAAGAAAAGACTGAACCCTATACCAGCCAGAGGAGGAAGTTATTCCTGGAAAAAGACTTCACACAGTTATAACACCTTGTCAGATTACCTTGTAAGAAAGACTGGTACCAAGACAATGGTGGACTGAAGATGGGCAGACCACCTCTTGGCTAGGATTGCTTAGTTCTGCAGCTCTCTTTTCCTCTATTTAAAACTAAACCCCATGACAGGAACTGAAAGATGAACTTCTAGGGCTCTCTTTATTTGTTGTTCTTCCTAGGATGCCCACATTATTCATCTCCACTGTCTACCTTTCAGTATAAAAATTTAAAAAAAACAGATAAGTAAATAATAAATGGATTCTAAGGCATCAGATCAAAGTCATTGAATGCCAAAGTTCAGTCTTATAACTACATATTTTGTTCTTTTAAAAGTTCTTCCTTTTCTATGATTAATACTACATATAAGCTATTTTATGAACATGTAGCATTAGAAATAAAAGAGAGAATATACAAAAGACTAATGTATAACATAAAATGATAGTGAATTGTCATAACTATAAAACTCAATTGAATTTTAGCTCATGCCAAGAATGAAAAAGAAAAAAATCCCATTCTTAAATTTCTAAATAGAGCAAAACAAAGGAGACATAATCAGTCAAATGTACTGATTAGAAACAAATGGTTCATGTCAATATATACCAGAACCAGTAACTTTATTCAGCTTTACCTGCTCGACTCAGTCCAGGAAGAGGCTCTAGTCATAAAATAAATAGCATGATTACTCACTTAACCAGGAAATTATTTAATATTATTAGATGAATTCAAGTTTCAGACCTACTGTATTAAATCTCAAGATATTAAAGCAATTTATAGTTGTAATTATAAAAACATTATGGAAGATTCCTAAGTAATAATGGAGAATAAAATTAGCATTAAGAACTCCAGTTGTGACAAACACATTCATATATCAAAAATTTGGGTGTAGTGAGTCACTGTTTTCTGCAAAATACAAACTGCAAAGCAAAGTCTGTTCAGTCAAGTCTTTGCATGATCTTGGAGTCGATGACTGAACACAGCTAGTTAAAAAGGAGTGGTAGGCATTATCAGTTGGGAATTCCTAAATTCCCCCAAATTGAGATGTTAGACTTGTATCAACTGCTAATTAAATAGTCTGATCAGGTTTCTAATTGTTAAAGAAAGAATTATTATCTTAATTTTTCCATATTTAAGATGGCAGGAAAAAGTTTATTCCTTAGAATTGAGTACAAATAATTTCCCCTCCCCATCCTATCTAGTATGTAATACGGGCTCACCCTGATACTTATATTTGAACACTAGCTTTTGAACTCTACTCTTAGCTCTTATCCAGTGCATGTTTTCATTTATTTTTAATTTTTATTTATTTTTGTTTTGTATGAATGAGTATTATACCTGCATATGTACCCATGCCATGCAATGACTGAGGAGGCTAGAAGAGGGTGTCAGATCCCTTGGAAATGGAGTTATAGAAGGTTGCTACCTGCCATGTGGGTGCTGGAATTTGAACCAGGTCTTTCATAAAAGCATTCAGTGCTCTTGACTGCTGAGCCATCTCCCCAGGGCCAGTCAATATTTTTAGATACTTGAATGGTCATTCCCATAAGCAGTAAACAGTCTTTACATTTTTACATTGATTAAAATATAAATCATATAGAGAAAAGCTCCCAAAGTACAAGTATAAAAATTAGTTAATTTTATAAAATTAAATATACTTCTGGAATGAGGAAACAGATCAAATAACATTTTAAGACATTCTAGAAGCATCTCTCCTCCTTCTCAGCGACTGTCCTTGTCCAGAGGATTAATATCCCTATCAGTAACAATACAGTATTGTCTGCTTTTGAACTTAATATACATAGACTAAGACATTCATATTCTTTGGTTCACTTTTTTATTTGTGGCACTTTCAGGCATATTGTTCCTTAGAGCAGCAGTTTTTGTTTTCACTAGTATATAGTATTTCCTCATACAATAATACCACAATTCATATTGCTCTAATCCCAGTGAGGGATAACAAATTAATTTTGGATATAAGCTATCATGAATTTCCTGGCTATGGCCATATGTGTGAGATTACTAATTTTCACACAGTGTAAAATATATAGCCTCAATAGTCTGTTGTCCATTAAAATTAAATTCATGATTCAAAAATATTATTTAAAATATAAAGAAGGTTGCAGCAAAGATATACTGACAGCTGCTTAAAGCTGTAAGTGAACCTCCAAAGAGGATAAAAAGCACATTTATAGTCTCAGATTAGCTCATCCCAAATATGTATTAAATTCTCTGTTAGGTTTAAACACATGCTCAGTCTTCCAGTGACTGACCTTCGTTTCCTCTACTTGACAGTAGTATGCAATAGTGACTTTTTTTTTGATAAACAGCATGTTGAAAGGTGAAATTGGTAGCAGTAGAGAAGCTTGGCAGGCTTGTCATAACTAGCTTATCAGTGTATAGATCATAAATGATAGATAGAAACATCCTGTGAAGAACCATAGAAACAAAGTCTACCCTAAAACCCATAACCTAAGCTAATATGTGAAAGTAACAGATAAATCCAAACCGATGGTCAATTTATAAAACATCTTTTTAAAAGCAGCCAGGTCATGAAAGCCAAAGAATGCTCAGGAAACTATCACAGATTGGAAGGGACATAACTAGATAGTGCCCAGGGTTAGATGGTGAAGCCGAATGAATAAATTCTTAATGAAGTCTGTAGTTTGGTTACAGCACTTGCAAAAAAGTTAATATTCTAGTTTTGGTATGAATGTACCAAGATGCTAAAGTTAGTAGAAATTGTAGAGTGTTAACCCTGTGTTATCTTCATAACTCTGTCAATCTTAGTTCTGTAACAACAACAGCAACATTTTAAAGGAGACTATATGATTGCAAATGACCTCTGGAAGCAAAGTTCCTGTGTTCAAATATTTCCTTCCTTAGAGAGTTTTTGGCAATAAATATTATTTGTACTTTGATAATCATTTGAACTCCCAAGTTTCCAGTCCTTTAGACTGTAGCAGCATAAATATATCTGAGCCTATGCTCAATGTCTTTGGATCCCAGAGGTTGAGATCTCAATGGTGTTGATTGTGCTAGAGCCAACAGTGCCTATTATGCATGTCACAAGAGATTAAATCCAATTCTGCCAGTTCTTTAGAAGCCTCCTGTCTGTTTTCTAAGAAAGTCTATGCACTCATTCGCTTTTGTCTATATCCACTAGCAGAAATTCCTTCAGCAGCATAAATACTGTAGAAGAAGACCAGGGGTATTTTAAGTTCTAAACCACCCAGATCCACCTACAGTTTACAGGGATTTTGTTAAAGCTTTCCAAATCAGCATTTGATTTCATTTTTTGAATTGTATTCAATGTATGTGTGTGTGTGTGTGCGTGTGTATGTGTATGTGTATGTGTGTGTTAAGGCTTATAGAGTCTAATTTATGTCCCCAAATGTCCTTCAATGTGGGTCCATTCTGGTTAACCTATCAAGAGTCCTTGAAAGAAATTATCTCTCTCCCTCCTTTGCATGGGACTTATGCATGGGTCACTACTGCCATGAGCTCATATGAGTAGGTGACCATCTGTCTGGAAAATTCTAACTCCTGTGGACATCGCTACCTCTGGCTCTTACAATCTTTCCTCTCCCTTTCTGCAATGATCCCTGAGGCTTGTTGTACAGAAGTTTGATGCAGGTGCTCTATTCAGGGATAAGCACTGTGCAGTGTCTAATCACCATCTTCTGTATAAGGAAACTTCTCTGGTGAGAGTTGAGAGATGCATTCATCCTACGTGTATAACAGTATGACATTGGGAGCCAATTAATATGATAACTATTTAGTTATTTTAGTAGAAAACTAGTATTGGGCTCTCCCCCTCCTGTGACCTGTGTTGCCTCAGGTTCCTTAGCCTGATATCAGTATAAGGTGTGGGCTCCATCCTATGAAGCAGATTTTAAATCCAATAAGAGTGGTTGGTTACTCATATAACATTCATTTCACCATTTGCTCTTGGATAGCCACCAGAACTTGACGGTAAGACCCTATTGCTGAAGATACTGCATTCATGAGCTACAGACCAAATAAGGAGAAATCAAGCTGGTGCTAACCCAGAGCTCATTGCTACTGGCTGGAGTTCATAGAGCTGGAAGGTGCTACACATGCTACTGGCAGGAAAAAACCAATCATCATCCTTACTGAGCTTTGAATCCTGTGAACTATAACAACTGGCCTGGTAAGATATGGCACCAGTGCATTGGTGAGATGAATATTATGTGAGTAGCTAAAGCTTCTTTCTATAATACACGAGTTCAGGGATGTTTAATTTATTTGTTGGTTAACTTATTTCTGCATTATATATTTTACATTATTACAAAATACTTTGAGTTAGAACCCAGCATTGCAGTATGTTGTAATCCAATGTTTACAACATTTGAGAAAGTCATATGAGTTTTTGGAGCAAAACCAAGATAGATTAATATATTAAATGGCTTTTTAATCCCATAGGCCATCTTCAAGCAAAATAGAGGCAAGCAAAGTTATATTGGAACAATAAAGTATCACATTACAAACACTAAATAATTCTAGGAGAAGTGGCTTCTAAGATCACATGCTGATTCTCACCAAAGAGAACTAAATTCTTATTTCCAGAAAGAGACTTAAGACCTCAAGCTAGGAATGGGGACATGTGAAGAATAGTTTTCCAGTGAGCAGAATTCTCAGTGAAAATTTTAGAGAAGGGTTTCTTGTTGGGCATGGGGGTACTTAGGAACTAATTTTAAAGGTACTGTGACAATTAGCATTCATTTCCCTTTGTGAATACCCATGCATTATTATTCAGTTATAAATATTTCCTGATGTTTGGAGGATTATAAAATTGAGTATGAAAGATTATTCTACATGCTGTGTATATCCATCCATTCAGTTTATCCTATGATTATGCTGCTGAGGAAATGAAAGCATTGAGAAATATACAACTGTTAAGTGGCTGAGCCAGAATTTGAAACTAAACAGCAATACTTAAGAGTTTCCCCATGCATTCTGCATCTCAAATAGATCCTTGTTTCCTCCTTCAAAGACATGCATGAAAGGCAATCTTCACCCTCAGTGACTCTTACTCATAGGAGGGTCTCAAATTTCAAATATCTCTTTGCTTCAGTAGCCTACTGAGATCCTATAATAGATATGTGATTTGTGTCTCAACATTGAGGGAGTGTTAAGAGAATAATGAGATAAGCGATTCAAAATGCTTTGTAATAGTACAAAAGATAATTAAGATATAATTTTATTAAAACGAGGGAGCAACCTTGAATGTTGGGAGGGGGTTATTGTAAGTAAGCAGGTTCTTAAGAATAAATAGCGCTTCCAGGAAAGGTCAGTGACCTTCAGACATAGGGAACACTAAAGCAAATGGGGTCTCTTTGCATTAGACGTTCTTCCTGCCATGTACTGAGAGAAATTTACCCATATGAAAAACCTAATAGACTAATTGGCCCAGAAAAATTCCTGTTTCTTTTACAATAAGAAGGAGGGGTATCATACAAACTCGGAACTTGAGTTTTATTTCTTTTGCATATGCTATTAAAAATTAGAACTCCTTTCTGAGCTATAGGGCCTCTGAAAAGCTTGCATTAGTACCAAATAATTAAAATAGAAACCAAACCTAAATTATCTGAGCTGAGATGAATTGGAGTCAATGTGTTTTTTGATTAAGTATTAGAGCTGCTCAGGAACAATCTAATGAATCCACTGACTACAAAGTGCCACTAAAGCTGATTATAGTGATGATCTTACAATTTAGCACTCAAAGGCCCGAAATCCGAATATCCATGGGGCTAATAATTTTTGCAATTGTTTTAGAAGAGCTTCTGGTCTTTCTTGCAGAAATGCTTTAGAAATAGAAGGTGATGAGCAATTGATTTTCATTCTCCCAGAACACACTATGGAGCCATGAGGAGGAGAGGAAAGTGAGGAGGGGAGGAAGGTAAGATGCCTACCCTCATGGAAGCCGTAGTTTGAAGCAGAATAGAGAACATGCCTCAAAATACCTTTGAATCTTTCCCCATGAATAAGTGCTTAAACCGTATTAAAATTCATAAGAGTAGATATTTAATCAATCAGCCAACCAACTGAATACGTTTTGTTCACTTAGAGGGGCTTTTATTTTCTTTAGTAGTGAGTGCTTATTTCTATTCATAGACTCCAACATGTTCTACCCCACTTTCACCTTCCAGTCCCATATCCAGGCAATCACTGAAGCCTATAAATTATATTCCTGAAATAGCTTTAAAGCGTATCCTCTTAATCTCCTCATATTGCTGCTATCTGAGAAAGCATCATCTCCAATCAGTTATTTACCACTAAGCATTAATCTCTCCACCTTTCCCTGATTTGCTTTCATGCCAAATGGCTATACTCTAGTCTAGAACAGTTTATGACTCTCATTCCCTGGAAGGGGATGAAATATTTTATTAAATATATTCCTTTTCTCTCTAGCTCCAGGTCATTCCACATTCAAAAACAACTGATTTTTTCGGCATCCCTGAATCTTCCACTATGCCGTGATGATTCTTAGCTTTCTAATTTTTACCCCTGGTTCTTACTGTTTTAGTGGGCCCTTACTCCATTCATTTAATATTTAATGACCCAGACTTTATATTTGTAGCCTGTCATCTTTTGATTTTTATAATTAGACATTCTCTCAAAGCCCACAACCAGCTACTTCTGATTCCTAAGCAAGAGACTCACATTCACTTTCTGGTCTGTGCAATCAGATGTGATCTCTCTCTTCCTTCACGTTCACAACATTTTTCATCTCATGGTAGTTGATGTAACCCTTTTTATTATGTTTATATTTTATACAATTGCCAAATATGCTTATAAAATATTGAGGAAAGGAACTGTGCCCCAGGATTCATCAATGCATATATAGAATATCAAAGTAGAGTCTTACAAATAGGAGACTCTCTGTAAGCATGCATTGAATTGAAATGGCTTTGAATGAACAACAAGGATAATGGGATTATATCCTCTTGACACCATGTCTTATGCCATCATAAGGACTCCTTCTGTTTGCACATAAAAAGGAAGAGCTTAATCACCCTAGCAATCTTTAACTTAATAATGAAGGCCATAAATTAATTTTAAGCAAAATTAAAGAAAAACATCAACATGTGGCCGACAAAAATATTCTTCACATCAAAACATGACATTATGGGATTCGGTTGTTTATTTCTTTCTAGGGAAGTTCTTTATTTTATGTCCCAGATAGCATTTCCCTAAATAAAACTGCATGAAACAAAATGCCATTATGATTTCTAACATTCATTTCCAGTGAAGTTCCTGTTAGGGTGGAGCCATAACTATGATGGAAGGGGTATGGGGAGAGCCTGCTGCAGTGATAACCGTGTCTTCATACATCAAACAAGGGAATTACAGGAGAAGCATCTACATAAAATAGGAAACTTATTAGGTGGGCAACCCTCTCTAGGTGGGCTTTAAAACAGGATGGAAAAATGATTAGAAATAGACCATTACAAGACTTGTAAAGTTAGAGAAATGACTGGTCACCTTCTTTGCATGTAAGCAGAAAATCCGTTCTCCTTCTATAGACAGATACGTCAGGCATTTGGATACATTTGCAGCTGACTTGGGAAGCACAGGGAGGTGAAATCTTGAACAAGGGCAGGAAACAGAGATGGCAAAAGGAAAGGCTCTATAACGTCTGAAGGGAATTCCACCATCCTTTCTCTTTACCTCTGACCTCATTCAGTGACTAAATCATAAGCAGCAAAATTTCTGAGAAGCTCTCAGGTTCATCATTGATTTCCCCACCTTAGTATTTTTTTACTTATCTAGTTGCTATTTATTCTAGACCATTTTCACTTTCTGATTTCAACACCCACTTCATCCAATGCAATGATTCCGCTGCAAAGTTTTAAAGTGCCCACGTAATCGTACATACACATTTTCTTCTGTCTACAGAAGAAAATTCAAACTCTGTGGCAGAGCACCTAAGGCCTGTTATGATCTTTCATTTCAGCACCTTTTCTCTTTATTCATTGTTCTCTATGCCCTAAGACCATTTTAAGTTCCTGAAATAGTGACCCACTTGTGTTTTTCAGATATATCACATTCTTTCCTACTTACTTGCCTCCTGACTGAATCCCTGTGGTAGTTCAAGCTCGGAGTGGCAATAAGAGAGCGACTTGAGTTTGAGTTACAGCATGCCTTTGCTTTGCCTGAATCTCAGTCCTTCCCATTTGTGTCATTGTAAAGGCAATGCTCTTAGGAAGGTCTACAGAGCTCCAAGAATTTGTCCTTAGCTACCACCGTGCTCACTTGCTGTTTCTTAAATATGACTAGTAACTTTGCCCCAGGGCCTTTGCTATTGTTCTCTTTGCTGCGAAGTCTCATCCCAGAGCCTGACCATCAAGTCTTTATTCTCTGTTCTAAAGACTTTATTCACAGAGACTTTTGCTGGCCCCCATTACTCCTGTCATAGAATACATGTTTTCTTCATTGGTGGTCCCCTGCTACCAGAATATATAGCTAAGTCAGCCCATGACTTTGTTTCATTTGCACTGATACATAGCTAGGACAAATTCTAGTATGGAGTATGTGCTCAAAGATTTTTTCCAAGTGAAAAAGACTTTTAATTTTCTAATGTTTATCACACTCTCACTCCTTCTCATCACCCCTAAGTGCAGCCCTTATATTACTTCCCCTGGGAAATCTCTGTTTAAAACATAGTTAACTGTCCTGCCATGGAATCTGTACTCTTCTATTCTTAACTAGTTGCGTGTGTGTGTGTGTGTGTGTGTGTGTGTGTGTGTGTGTGTGTGCACGCGCGCGCGCACGCGTATGCTGCTTTAAACTTGATATTTCACTTAAGCATCTGCATAAGACTGAATTCCTTGGGGAGAGATGCTATGCCTACTTTTTAATTCAACAGAGTAATTTGTAGATATGATTAATCAGGAATCAGATCATCTCAAATTCTATTGACTGACCAAACCTGTGGCTATTATTCCTTCTTCCTTTTCTGCAAAGCAAGTAAAATAACAAAGAAGGGGGCGGGGAAGAATATGGAAAGAAGTTGTCTTGTTAGAAGCATGTGATTCACACCCCCATGTGATCCAAATTTTAAGATTTCTAAGGTAAGCCAAAGTAGGTCCTCATGTGGAAAGGTTAGGGACAATGACTTCTGAGAACTTTCTAAGGCAAACACTACCCTGAATTGGCAATTTATATATCAACCCGTCCAAATACAATTATTCTGAGAAACCTTCATGACATGATAGAAAGAGCTCTACACTGGCTTTGTAGGATAATGAATCATGGTTGTTAGAGCACTTGAAGCCAAGGAAATTACACCAACACAGAGCATGTTTATCATTAGCTGTCCCATTTCAGCCAAATCTGGGAGAGTGGCGGAGGAGCCTTTAACCTGGCTTAGAGAGCGACCTTCTAAGCACCACCTGGACCACGTTGAATGCCAGAGAGTCTTTGTTCTGGGTTCTAATTTCTTTGTGTGTAGAGAGTTGGGAGCAGTACAGTTACTTAGGCAGAGAAGTACTAAAAGAACTCTCCTGAAGCATGGAGGCCATTTCTGTGCTTAGGGACAGGAAGTCTCCTCAGCTTCCTAGAGTACTGAATCATAAGGTGCCATCGTTTTGTTCCCCATTCCCAGCAATTATCTATTCTGTAGCAATCAAGCAGTTCATGCTTTTGTCTAAATTGATACTTTTTACTGACTTTTTGTTAGCACATAAGACATAAGAAACAAACAAAAATCTCTCTCTGTTTGAATGCTATTTTGAAGTTAGACGGTATAGAGTATTCCACTGAGCAGGCAAATCAAGGACATCTGGTAAGCAGTGAAGTGATGCTGAAGAAAACCATTGTGAACTTCATACCACAAACAGTGTCAGTTGGGGCTGGAGAGATGGTTTAGTGGTTAAGAGCACTGGCTGCTCTTGGACAGGATCTGAGTTCGGTTCCAAGAAACAGTGCCAGCTTTTATGTTCAGGATTTTCCCACTTTCAAATGTGAATATTATGTCACCAGATTGTGAGACTAATGTTAGGATTTTGAAAACCATGAAAAATAACTAATGGGGGGGGCGGTGGCTGGAAGATTATGGACTTGAAATAACTATGGAAGAGCCACAGCAACAGTGATGGCGGCAGCAGCAACAACAATAAATCCAAACAAAGAGCAGCAAGTGTATATTCTATACAAAGTGATTGCTATATAAAGAATATTTTCAGAAAAAAACTAATTAACAAAGTCTTAGCAAGCAAATTTCCCTCAGCAAAGAAAGAATAGCTTATGAGAATACTCAAGCTTGTTGGTTACAGTCCAAATACACATAGGAAATTAATGTTTCAAAATATCTAAATTTGGGTTTGTTGGTAAGGACCAGCAGATGGAAGTTTTCTAAGTAAAAAAAGCACTTTCGATCAAAAATGGTTGCTTTTAAACTAATACGCTGCTTTGCTTCCTTAAGTAAACAAATGCTAGCTTTGTTTTTTTAAATATTTTAAAAAATATTTTATTTATTTTTATTTTATGTGTATGAGTGTATTGCCTGTGTGTAGGTAAGTGCACCCATGTTGGACATCCCACAGAGGACAGAAGAGGACATCAGATCCCCTGGAACTAGAGTTATAGACAGTTGTTAGCTGCCATGTGGGTGCTGGGATTCAAACCCGGGTCTTCTGCAAGAACAGCCAGTGTTCTTAATCACTGAGCCATCTCTCCAGCCTGCTAGTTTTATTTTTAAACTGCCAAAACATAGGGAAGTCATCTGAATCTTCTATACCTTTGAGAGATTTTTCTCCTTTACATATTCCAATTCACTTAAAACTCTGTGCAATTGACAAACCTCTTACTTAAAATATACGCTTATCATTCAACTCAGGGTAACATGAGCACAGTGGAAACTGCATTCTAACTAACAAATCAGAGACTTAACCAGTGAAATCTATGAAACGGCAACAGCGAGAACCATTCAAAATAGCCACATGCTGTCAGTCTTCTAGGAAATATGGAAATAGACCTTTCCATGTTTATTGGCTTACATTATTTATCAGTGTTTGGCTTTAATATATGGATTTACTCAGCATCAAATGAATAGCCTAGTTCTCCTAGAGAAGACAGCATTAATTTGTGATCTTGGACAAACTGCCAATGGAATAATAAGCCCACTAGGGGGCAGACAGTCAATAATTTGTATCCAGTGATTTCTTGCCTTGGGTTGTTTTAGGAAAATATTACGTTTTCAATTTCTTTCTTGCTCATAAGCACAAAACAAGCAAACACAGAGATAGCAGAAAAGAAAAAAACGTATTTACTCTGTCTTGATGAGATTTCAAAAAACAAACGTCAACTTCTGATGCCTTACGACCTGGCAATCACTCTCGTTCTAACTTAAAGGCAACAACAACAACAACAACAAAATACCCAGAAAATGAAACAAAATTAAGAGTATCAATAATATTTAGAAATTGTTCTCAGAAAAAAAAAAAAAAAAAATCAAAAATTGGGCAGTAAACAAGGTCCATTAGATTTCAGTAAACAAGGCCACTAGATTCTAGTAAACAAGGTCCATTAGATTTCAGTAAACAAGGCCACTAGATTCTAGTAAACAAGGTCCATTAGATTTCAGTAAACAAGGCCACTAGATTCTAGTAAACAAGGTCCATTAGATTTCAGTAAACAAGGTCACTAGATTCAGGTAAACAAGGCCACTAGACTCCAGTAAACGAGACCACTAGATTTCCGTATGAAGAGGCGGCACGAGACGCGCTTGTGCAGAGTCCACTTCCCTCTGTCGTCACTCTTTTCTCCTCTCTGTTGCTTCTTGCCAGAGCTCTAGGCTGTGATTTATGTTTCTGCTGCCTTAAACCTGTCTGCACTCTTTCACCTATGTTTATTTTTCCTCAGACAGCTCATGCACTTGCTGCTGCAGCTGAACTCCTAACCTGAGATGCCCCACCTGGATCTGGAAGTTCAGTCTGGTGACGCTCATACTTTGCTGCATTTGCTGATCCTCCTTACATGAAACTGTATACCTGAACTCAGGGTAACTGCTAAGTTCGCTCTCAGTATTTGCCAGCCTAATCCGTCAGTGTAACAGACTGCCCACCTCTCTCAGATGGGGTTTTTGATTGAGATTTACTTTTCATCCGGAGCTAAAATAAATTAAGGCCTATGCACAAAGGGGGAAAAAGCCATGGTGATGACAGTCTTTCCTTAAACAGCCACATTTTGGAATATGGTTTGGAATTGAATTAAAAAAGATGTGACCGTCCTGAATTCTTCCATTTGATAGTCCTGATCTCTGTGTAAGGTATGACATGAGGGATTGTTACTTTTACAGTCAGGCAACTTTATGCTCCTCTCCCCCCACCACAAAGACTACATCAAGCAAACAAAAGTAGAAGATCATGCTAGGTAAGCAGACAACACATAATTCACAATCTTGAGCAGTAGATGCAGCCAACAGAGAAAGATAATATGGAATGTCTCCTCAGACGTCTTACTTCACCTGCATAACACTTAAAAGAATCATGAGAACATATGTCGATTTTTTTTTCTGAGATTGTGTTACTTCACTTAGTATAACAGTTTCAAATGGCAACAGCTTCTTCTCAAGTGATTACCCTACAGGGTTAAAAGTGTTAGGAGGAAACCCTTGTTTCATAGGTTTGGGGTCAGTAATATCCTCAAACCTTTTAGAAAAATTTACTTGTCCAATCTGCCTTTCTCTGTGTTGACATGAATGTATTTTTCTATTGAATTACTTCCAACTTGAATTTGATCATGAAATAGTTGACAAAACACCACCATAATAGGCAAAACCAAGCACACAAAGAGCCAGTAAGTTTTCTCCCCAGATTACAACCATAAACAGGATTGAGATAAAGTGATGAGGCATTGCCTGTGGTTTGGACCTTAAATGCCCCCCACTCTAAGCTCATGTGTTGAGAGTTTAGTCCCCAGCTGATGCTACTATTGGGAGGTGGTGGAAACTTTAAGAAGTGAATTCCTAGTCGGAGAAGTTTTTTGAGTTTTGCCTTTAAGAGTATGTTGGGGGCCAAATATAGTGGTGCATGCGCTTAAATTCCTTTAATCTGGCAGAGGCAGGGGAGTGGATCTCAGGCCAGCCTGGTTTACCTAGCAAGTTCCAGGACGGCTGGGGCTACAGGGAGACCCTGTCTCAAAAAACCTGAAAAATAAACAATAAAAAAAGAGTTTATTGGACTCCAATCTCTCTTATTGCTCCTTGTTTCCTGGGTGCTATGAGGTGAGTGCTCTGTTCTACTCATAAATTCATACCATGCTTTGCCTCACAGGGTGGGGGAGGTGTGAGGGTGTGTGTGTTTATGTGGAGGTACCTCATACAGGGAGATAACAATACCCCCAGAATCTATAGACTCGCAAACCAAAATCCCAGTTCCAGGTGAAGTATATTTCCATTTGTGTTGTTGGCTAGAAGAGTTCAAGAGACCACCAGAAGAGCACAGGCTATTGCCATTACTCTTTGTTGCCTTCCAGAACTTTAGGATAAGACATTATTGCTGAGGACACTATATGCTCTGTCACAGGTCTTGGAAGAATCAAGCTGGTACGCACCTAGAATCCTCATTTCTTTTGTAATGTTGGAAGGTGCCTGTGTAAACTGCCAAGGGAGAAGAGCTTGAAATGTTATCGATAATCCAACCAACTTCAAATCCTGTGAACTACAATAAGGAACAGCCTGACAAGGTATGCCCAGGGTTGTAATGGTGCCAGTAATACCGTGAAGGTAACCAACAGCTATCTGATTGGAATTAGGTCCACTTAAGAAGAGAGAATGCATGCCTGACACTGTATACCTAGCCAAGAAGTCAGAGACCTTAGAGGAGAACCTACTACTGCCATTTAGCTAAACTGATACAGTATCCTGTTGTCTTCTAAATATTTATACCCCAGATAAGTGTAGTTCTCACCCCTTGTCAAAAATGTTTCTTTTTGCATCAGATGGAGAACATAACAGAGAATCACAAGTGGTTAAAGTGCAGAGAGCACATAACTATGGAATAGCCATCCCCAAATGGGACATCTATAGCATAACCCCCCTAACCCACTACAGTCCCAAGATACCTGGCTGAAGAGGGGGCCAGAAAGATTTCCAGAGCCAGAGCACAGAGGACTGCTGCAAAATAGTGTCTTGTGGACATGACATAGATGTTACACTCACGAACTTCCAACAATACTATTACCTGCTGAAGACTTTGTCAGTAACAATACCAGCACGGATGGGGAAAGAGCACACAAGACCCCATCTTTAGGTGAAGAGTTATAGGCAGGAGATAGCTGCTGAGGGAGGGACAGTCAGTTGGACAAGCCCCCTGATATATTGCAAACACCCAGGTGGCCAGTCCTATACCCAAGTACATATGGGCAACACTAATTGGAACTAATTAGACTTAGTAGGTTTTATCTGTCAATGTATCTATGTATCTATCTATCATCTACCCAGTTATCAATCAACAGACAGATATCAATAATAATTATAGAGGAAGAGGACATGAATTTGAGAGGGGCATGGGGTAGGGTGGCAATGAAGAAGCTGGGGTTGGGAGGGAGGGAAGCAGACAAAAATACCTTGTACTTATGTAAGAAATTCTCAAAACAAACAAAAAAACTTTACTCTGTTAAATTGTTTGTCTCTGGCATTTTGTCACAGTAATGAAACTCTTCACTGGCACAGCATATAATTCTTATGTAATCCAGATAATACATACAAGCAAATAAGTGATGTGGGGGCGGATTAGGAATCAGATCAGTGCTTTCTGATATCTAGTCGGTTTTAGTTTAATAATGCAGGATACTGGAAGTGTACTCCACTAAGAGAGAAACCACAAGTGAATCTGAGGAAAACCAGGATCCCATGAACCCAATGTAAAGCAAGTACCATAGTGAAGTAGGTGGAGCCTAGACTGGTTATGACCTCATGCCTGTGCAGTGATTTCCAATGCAAAGTCCCCGGTTTAACCAGCTATTTTAGTTCCCAAGAAATTTATCCTCTAGCTAATATTGAAGCTCAAATACTGAATATTAATATTCTAGTTTGCTGCCACTATTTAGGATGATTCTGTCATTTTAATATTTGCTTCTCTTCGGGGCTGGAGAGATGGCTCAGGTGTTAAGAACACTGGTTGTTCTTGCAGACAACCCGGGTTCGAATCCTAGAACCCACAAGGCAGCTAACAACTCTCCATAACTCCAGTCCCAGGGGATCCAACAGCCTCTTCTGACCTCCATGGGCATTGCATGACATGGGTGCATTTACCTACATGCAGGCGATACATGCATACACATAAAATAAAAATAATAAATAAAATATTTTTTAAAAATTTGCTTCTCTTCATCTTTAGAGAATTTCCATTTCTATGATGACTTGAGCTATGCAAGTGTAATGCATAAGGTGAGTAAATGTACTTTGGTCTATCTATCTAAACCAAAGAGATGAACATTTTCCAAGATCATAAAAGTGCAATACCAGTATTTTATGAAATGCTTCTTTATTGCTAGACTATGTTCTGTGTCTTCTTAATTGAAATATTGTGGACAATTGAGAGTCTACTATAGTTGAACATTGACCCTTGCCCCTTTGTAACAGAAGGTCTCACTTCCACTGTGAAAAGCTATCTGTGTGAGAGGAGGGGTTGCCTTTGATATGTAGAGAGTTCTGTCTCTTAAGGATGGAAGATGAAGCACTTCACAGTCGTGTTTCAGAAATTTTTTTACAGGTAAAATTTCAGTTGTAGAATTGTATAACCATTTCAAATGTAAATCCTACCAGAATTTAAAGATAGAGTCTCCTGAGAGATACTCTGCTGTCGAGAGCTATATTTTTTCCAAGGTAGAGGGAACATGAATTTTCCCAAATGCTTTAACCATGCCACTCACCTTCATCTCAACTGAAAATATTAACAAGCTGAGAGGCACTCTGATATAAGTGAATGATGAAGGTGGGTAAACACAGAAGGTTAAAGAGTCCCCACTATTATAACTTACTTATAAAGTGTTGACACAACATCTGCATGGCATCATTCAAAAAGCTTGCAGATAAATCTTGACTGTAATAAAGCAGAAGACCAGAGTCCTAGCCCTGCTCTGAATCTGTTCAGCATTCAAAAATTGCCCACTTCATTTCCTTTGAACACCCTATAATTAATCCACCTAGCATAACATTGCTTCATGACAAGTATGAAGCAATTGGAAAAAACATGTCTACCAACAACTAATATCTAGAAAATTAATGGAATAAGGAAGGAACAAGGCCTGGATATAGACGACTTGAGCCTACTGGGTGGGTTCTAGAGCACATTATATAAAGGAAAAGTCTTGTTGTGCACACACACACACACACACACACACACACACACAGTTTAAATCACTAGTTAAAGAGTGAAAGTTTATTTACTCCCTAGTCACCCAAGATAGGGAACTAATAACAGATCAAAGAAATAATTCCACTCAAGTCTAGCTAAGTGAACCTGTGAGTTTATTGAGGTTATTTAAAATAATATGGATGAAGGATTACTTTCAGGAATGCAGGTGACTCAGTGGCAGCTGCATCACTGAAAATCCCACTCGTGTGAATGAAGACTCATTAAAGTTGCCTCCCTGGAGTTCTATGATGGCTTTCAGGAAGCCCCACTAGCTGGAGAGTCTCCATGAGCTTTGGGGACTGGAGGACAACAGAGGAAAGACAGACATGGGAGAGGTAGTGTTTCTTGCCTAGTTCACTAAGTAAGATAGATTTGTGTTTACAGGAGAATTAAAAATGAAGATACTTGAACATGAATCTTGGGACTGAAACAGGAATTTGGTGAGTTTACTGAGTTTCATGCAAAACATGATTTGTATGAGATAGGAGAGTCTTTAGCAAATATGTAAAAAGTAAAGCGTTAAAACAATCAAGAGGGAAAGAGAAAAGAGAAAAGTAGACAAAGAAGGTCTGCCTGGGCCACTCAAAAGCAAAATGGTATGATTTTGGTTGAGGTGGAATTTCTAGGAAAAAAATTAGCAGAAAACAAAATGCTGTTCTAGTGAGCTGCTGGAGTGGTTTGAAGCCTGGACAATAAATAGTTCACAAAAGACAAACATGATAAAACATTATCTGTAAACAAGATAAAGCATGCCCTTGTGATGGACAGCATGCAGCACATGCAGTGAACACTTCACCCCTGCAAGGAAGTACATTGCAGGGAGATTGTTTGTGTTGGACCCTATCAGAAACCAGATGTGGCTGATGGAAAGGCAAGGGCCAAGGTACTGGCTCAGAATGTCCAAACCATGGAGCTGGATCCAGCAGTAAGCCTTGGGCCTGAGTCAGGATGAACAACAAGCCAGTCCCACCAAGTCTGTCAGGGTGAGGAGCTATGTAGTGGCCCCAATGCAGCAGCAGCACCCCAGCATGAGGACACAAAAGAGCTGATAGAAGATGCTTGTGGCTAATGGAGGGTTAGATGAGGTATTGTCTCTCATGCATGCTGCTATATCCAACGCCAGTCTGTTGTAGAAGTGATGAGGTTTTTTGTATTATATTGGACCTTGCTGCCATTTCTTTTTCAGTATTTCCTTAGTCACCCAAGAGGAATTGGCACTTTCTTGGAATGGGTGATAGTGGGCCTTCAGAGATCTTGCCTACTCTGTAAAAAGGCTTCACTGCATAATGCTAACCCTTGAGTGTTTTACAGATTTGTAAAAGTAAGTAAAAGGACAGTAAAGTCAGTAGTGAAAACTTAAACAAAGGCACCCTATCATGAGTGTGAAAAGGCACTCCAAGAAACCATAAGATTGTTGGGTAAAAATCACAATCCAGAGAAGGGCAACCTTCCTGGGAAGCATGAGCCAGAAAAGACTACAAGGCCCCATAAATCATAATGGTTATTGCCACTGCTGTTGATCATTCTGCTGTATGACAGAATTATATTGCAAGACCCTTTTGTATCAAGTTAGAAGCTCTTTTGTGCACGGTTAGTTTTTGCAGTACTATTGGGGAAATTGTCACTAATACTTCTAGTTCGTTATGGTCCCTGCATGCTATAATACCAATAAGCCAGGGAAGATGTGCCTATTAGAACAATAGTGGCATAACTGTTATGGATACAGCCAACTGATTTCCAAGTATCTATTTTATTTATTTATTTGTTATGTTTATTTTATGTACATGAGTGTATTGCCTGCATGTGTGTAAGTACACCTGTGTCGTGCAATTCCTGCCTGCAGAAGTCAGAAGAGGACCTCAGATCCCCTAGAAACCGGAGTTACTGATGGTTCTTAGCCATCATGTGGCTGCTGGGAATCACACCAGGGTCCTCTGCAAGAGCAGCCAGTGTTCATAACCACTGAGCCATCTCTCCAGCCTCCATTCTTTTTAAAAAAAAAAATCTCTTTTTAATTTCTAAGTGGATTTAAGATGTGTACCACAGAAGGGAAGTTGTAACTGGTACTGCCAGCTAGTGCAAACGTTTATGATTAGGGAAGCCTGGTGAAGAGGTCACTGCTACTATTTTGATAATCGGATCTGATGTCCCTGTCAGATTACCTTCTAAACATTTCAGTTTATGCCCATATATTATTGCTGATGTTGGTCTGACTGATCCTGGAAGGAAACTTCTTTTTAGCAATGGGATGTGTACTACAGACTAATAACTGGTCAAGCTCCTGAAACTAAGTGACTATGAATGTAACATACTCAACCACGCATGGAGGAAACTAATCAAACCCCTTCCAAGGATCAGGGAATATCTCAGAAGAAGGAGTGGAAAGAATGCAATAACCAGAAGAGGGAAGCTCATAAAACATAGGCGGTGAACAGAACAAGATTCACGTGGCTCCCCTGGAAGGTGATAAAAGCAATCACAAAAGCTAAAGAAAGACTTTCCTACCAGCCAAACTACTTGAAAGTTATGCAGGGAGCTCCCAGGATGCAGCTTTCATGCCCATATATTATTGCTGAGGTAGACTTTTTGGTGATGAATTGAGTCACCCATTTTCCTGTAAGAAACCTCTTACTATAGTACTATAAGAAACCCCAGTAAAATCGCTAGTTCACTGAGCTTGACTTGTGTGAAAGCATTTCTTTGTCAGTTGTACCCTGACTGGGAAGAATAAATAGATTTTTATTTCCTCAGAAAAAGTTGCACAACACAACCTATAACTTGTTTTATTAGTCTAATTGAGCTTGAGAAGAAAACTGAACATATTTGAGGCTTATTAATTAAGCATAAGTAAAATTTATTATTTTAATTTTCTGACCAAAGATTTCCTTTCTTTAAGTAGCTGATGTGGCACTGTGTGGTATAATTAAAAAGGCTGCTCACTGAGACGGGAAGGGTGTTTAGATAGCATATGTTAGTGGAAGTGGTCATTTTGACTGCCACTTAGATTGGCCATCAGTCGCCATCATGAGACAAACATTGCTATGAAAATTGTATACATTTTTGTTTATCCTCATTGATGTACCTTAAAAGTATTACTTCTAATAATACCTATTTACCTTCTGCTTTAAATATCTAGTGAGCGGTTTATACTTTTGGCAACCTTCCTTAGCTGCATAAATATTTATATTGAGGCCTTACCAGAGGTTAGTGCTGCTTAAAGCCCTGCTTCAATTCAGTTTATAATATTACAAATAAAATACAAATGAGAAACTATCTGCATAGTGATAAAACTACACAAGACTTCAAAAGGATATTGGGAAGTACATGAGTGACTAAGTCAGGGCAGTGGTCAGAAAGAATCTTTGTGAAGGTAAGGTGTACTCAAAGAAGGCTAAGACATAAATGATTAGGAAGCCCCACCACGCAAAGGACAAGGGACCTTCTGAGAAAGAACAGTAAGTCAATAACTCTAGAATGAAAACATCCTTTTGGATATATAACAGATACCTGTCTTTACACACACCCAAATTAGTTGTATTTAAAATAGTTTTTGTCTACTTTCCACTAAACCACTTTCCATCAATCTTTGAAGATCTGTGAGAGGCACACATCAAGGTTCAAAGGCAGCTCATTCCTAGATGTTCAAGAAATTAGTAATTTCTATGTTTCTTCAGCTCCTACAACCAATATTTCATCAAGTCCTACAAGTTTTACCTCTGTAACTCTATCTCTGAAATCCACTTCCAATCCCTATTAAACTGTTACCATTTTGAATGTGATAGAACACAGCTGTACATAATCCAGATAGTCCATGGTTGATAAAGTGTACAAATTGTATTTCATTCAACCCATGGAATAATATTCAGCAATAAAAAATAATAAGCTATGAATTCACACTATCCTGATTCTCTAGAGAATTATGCTGAATGAAAAAGCCAACCTGAAATATTTATATGTTGTAGGATTTCATTTCTCTAATATTTATTTTTCTTCTCTTGAAGTTACCAGGGATCAAATCCAGGTTCATTCTTCCACTGAGTTCTAGTCCTAGCTCCTATATAACACCCTTAAAGTAAAGCAAAGATTAGTGGCTGTGAGAGGTTAACAATGAGAGTGGGGCAGGAAGGAAGTACTTATTGTTAGGGTATCAGTAAGCCCCATAAATTGAACTAATCCAGACTAAAAAAAATGTCTAGTCTAACGGTTGGAGGAGCCTACCTTTCCAGTCTCACTGGTCAATTACCTGGTGATAGAACCACTCCCAGGAAGGCAGGATCACCTTAAGTTATGCTAAATAGATGGGCAGAATACCTGGTGTGTTAATTAAGTAGCGGATATTTCTGCCTGGAATTAGATCAGGTCCCTGCAGAACTTCTAGACCAGCCACAGCCATGTAGGTCTCCGTATGACTGTCTGCTTTCCTGAACTCTTCAGGAAAGTGTAATTTCTCCTTTTCTTCTTCATGCCTTTCTTACTAAATATGCTTTCTTTAAGGCTTTGGGCTGCCCCTAGCATCTTGTATTTCTTCACTTTTTCTCTAAAGCTTCCTTCTCCCAGGCATGTGGCTGCAAGTAAGCCACATAGTATCTGACTTCTATGCAGGCTCTAAACCTGCATGGCTCCATGGCTTTCTTTCCTTCTTCCCACTATTCACCTCCTCAGGGCAGCTGCCAAGGTTACCAGCTCGCCTGCCCTGAGGATTTTCCTTTAAGATTCTAATAAAATTGTAAAAGCTTTCATTTGGGTCTATTCTTCAATTCTTTTCTGAATGAGACTGAGAACCCTCTAGGGGACCCTCTTTCTCCCCATTTCATTATGAGTATGAAAAGGCAGCAGGAAGGCTTTTGGTCATAGAAGAAAAAGCACCCCAGGAAAGTCTCCCATGGTCCAGGCTTTCCAGAGTAGCAAAAGCTGTTGACAGCTTTCCAAGGCAAATAAGAAGTCCTGGAAACAGTCTCTACCCTAAACATTTCAAGAAATATGAAGCATGCGATGACTGGATGTAAATGATATTTACCTTGGTTTCTCCTGTCTTAGCCTAATGTTTTGTAGTCAATTAAAAACTAGGAAGACATACACAAAAATATATCAAGTAAAACAAAGTCTTTATGAAGAGACAAAGCAGACAGCAGATTCCGTCAAAGATCATTCAGATGCTGGACTTATGACAGATATTTCAAAGTTTCCTGATCAGTTATTTCACTAAGCAATATAGTTGAAGAAGAGAGAAACCCACATGAATGAACAGAGGAGAAATTCTGATCAACAGAGGAGATTATAATAGGCAAGTGGAAATCTTAGAACTAGAAAATATGATAGGAAGGCATGCAGACATGAACAAGTCTTCTGATGAGCACATTAGTAGATTCACCAAGGTGAAAGACTTAATCTTGTTTCCATATAAATTATGGAACACAAAAAGAAAACAAACAGTAGAAAAGAACAGGCATACTGAACTATTAGTGCTGTGACATCTTTTAACTATTTCAAGCTCTGAGCTTTGATAAATTTTCAGCTATGACACGCTGGTTCTTCTTTCTTGGGCATTTGGAAGTTTCACTTGTGTATAAATGTACAATAACACCAAGTAACGCTCCCTATGTAGACTTACAGAGCTCTATTTTCCCCTGTACTTTCCTTTCCTTTTCAAAATTATGGCCTGAAATTCCAGGTTCCTCAGGCTTGCCAATCTTTGATCTCCATTTTCTCACTTCATTAAATTAGTATGACTATTTTTGTTCCTTTCATTTTCAGGGAAGAGGAACTTATAGTGTCATTTGTCTTCTCCTGAGTTTTACAATCTTTATTACCTACTATCTAATCTTTTTTTTTTTTTTTTTTTTGGTCTTTTTGAGACAGGGTCTCCCTGTAGCCCCAGCTGTCCTGGAACTCACTATGTAGACCAGGCTGGCCTTGAACTCACAGAGATCCGCTTGCCTCTGCCTCCCAAGTGCTGGGACTACAGGCGTGCGCCATCACGCCCGGCTGTCTACTGTCTAATCTTAAATGCAGTTGTTTATATATTTTGCCTGGCTTTCTTTTTGTTTAAGCTTGCAGGTCAATTCTAGTTTGAATGATTCTAACATTTCTAGAATGTCCCCTATTTTTGAGTTGTATCAGTAAACCCTTACATTTCTGCTATGGCTTAACATTACACTAACATCGAGAGTGCTGGAAGAGATGCCAAGAGTCTTGGAGGTGATCCTCTCTTCCCAACCTTTCTTAGCTCCACCGCTATTGTAAGGAGGACATGGCATCCTCCTTACAACTCAGTTTCCTCATTTGGGAGTTGATAGAGTTGTGTTTAATTACTTCTAAATCCTTCCCATCCCCTCACAGTGTTCTGAATCCAAGGCAGAGAACCAAAAACAAAATCAGTTTGTGGATTACATGAAAGCTTATACTCACTTTCACTTTACAGAGCAAACTAGTAACAAGACTCCCAACTCACTCTGCCACTGATACTCCTGCTCACACAAATAAAAATTACACACAAGTGTCTCAGAGATAATGGAACTCTCAATCTCTTTTACGAGCCATGGCAAATATGCAAGGAATGGTGAATTTAAAGGGAACACCCAACATTTCACCACAGAATTAGCAAGATTCAGTTCTAAATCATTTGCAGTTCCTTCCCATACCCCTCAAAAATCAAAACACCAATGAAATTCATCTCCCTCTCATGTACCTGTTTATTGATGGGAATGTAACAGCTGAATGAGAGTGCCCTTGGTCTAAGAGTTGGGCTGGAAATAAAATCCAAATGGCCAGTCGCCTTCCTCTCTGGTTTCATATTTCTGATAATCAGATAACTGCAGATTAAGAGACTCCACTCAGTCTTTTGAAGCCATAGCAAAGGCATTCAAGTGTTTCTGTTGATCCTCAGAGCAGAAGCTTGAGAAGAAATTACATCTAATGTGGGGTTTTGAGATGGCATTTCCTGGCGCCCTGGCTAACTAAACACTTTTAGGTTCTTCTCCCCTCTGAGCCTCAGCTGAACTGCATCTGAGCTTTTGCCTTCTACCATACCATTATACAAACTTCAGAGGAGTTATTAAGGTAATATTAACTCTTACTACTATGCAGAAACGTAAAGTGAATTGTTGGGTACTATTTCATTCCTGGAGGAAGAAAGCATGTTCACACATTTTTTATATAATAAGCATTTTTAAAAATCATAGTTAATCCTGTACTGCTAAAGTAGAAAAATTAGCTAATGAGATTGTTTTTTCTTCCCAGGTTACTGCAGCAAAATTTACTGTGACTGGGGGTAGGACTATAGAACAGATATCAGGGTAGCTTCTTTTTCAAAGTGAGTAGTGCATAAAGGCATTGCGGGTTGAGATGAATGAATGGCAGCCCACAGATGTGTGCTGGAGTAGGTCTGTGAACTTCACCTAGATGAGTCACCAGGGAGTGTATGCCCAGGTACCCTATTGGGTCTCTATCTTCACGGTACCTGTGCTCAAACTGTGCATTTCTTACACAGGAAATTCTCTTGCTTTGGTAAATTTTTTCAATCTTGAAGAAGTTGTGTTACTCTGAACACTTTGACATGAACAGAGAGACCCAAGGGAGATTCCTTCAGGATGAAAACCGACAAGAACTTTTCTGCAAAATAAGTAAAACTTGTAATTTAAAATGCTTTGGATTTATAAACTGAAGGTAAGGTTAGGTATGCTCTATTATTTATATGGATTATCAGTGTTACAGTTGGTTTATATATGCTTGTTCTGAAAGCTATTCGGTGCTCTTTTCCACAAAAATGTATTTCACTTTGGTGTATTATATTTAATGTCCAAAAATGTATTTTCAATCTATCCTTAGGTAGCACAATAGAAAAACAGAAAATGAAAGCTTTGAAATGGGAAGTCCTAATTTTATAAAACCCTAAATTTACTGTAATCTGAAAATATAACATTTATTATGAATGTTGACAACACACATAATGATAGCTCTATTAGCATCTTCTATGCTTGGTAATTACCAGATACTCTTCTTGTACTATTTAATTAAATCCTCATAGGAATCCATTGGACTAGAAACTGGTATTATCTCATTTGACCCAGAAGTTCCTTTATATATTCTGGCTCAGGTCAGAAACTATTAAAGGTCTGAGATGGGATCTGAAAGTAGCACTAGTAGATTAAGAAACCATGATCAGAGACAGATGCTTTGACAGTCTGGATCATATTTCTGATGAAAGTCAGAGCAAAACAGTACTGTTTTGTCTCATCTGTACCTTGGTTTCACATGAAATAAGTACTCTGATTATAGCGAAGCTTCTATTAGCATATTAGTGACACAGACTTCCTTGTGCACAGCCAGTGGATTATATAAACTTTCCAAAAGTGTCATGACTGAAAGTATATCTCCAAGGTCAGGATTTAGTGTTTAGGGTGTCTGATTGAACTCTAGAATGTTTCAAATATCACTGCAAGACAGTCCCTTTTGCCTGCACAAGCCCTGGGGTAGAAATTAATTCAGTAAGTGTCTGTGCAAAATTATCCTGCACACTTTGTCACTACCAGTTACTTTGATTTTAATGATAACAGGAAAGAAATTCTGTACTTTTAGTAACATGTCCTTAATTATAGCCTAAAAAGGCTTTTACCTGGTGCTTTGGAGTAGGTAATTTAAACCTAGATTCAGCTTCAGTATCTCTCAGACAATACTGTGAGAAGGTATTGCGCTATATGAAAAAAATTTAAAGTTATCCATCTGTAAAGAATTTCCATTGCCCTCTTGGGTTCACAGGTGGCTTTGACTACCTCGTTTTTGCTCATTCTCTTCCTTGAATATTTATGATTCTTTTGCTCATTGATATCAAGAAAAGGGTATGGAAATTGATTGGCAGCACAAAGAACTGATGGGAGAATTGAACCCCATGAGGAGAGAACTGTACCCAGAATGACTTAAGCATATGGCGTGTGCACATTCTCTCCATGTGCACAATTCTCAGTAGCGTTGACATCAGCAGGTGGGAAGTCGAGCTTCCTCCACCATAAGGGAAGATTCAAGGATGTTCGTTGTTCTCAGGATTCAGCTGGGCGTGCTATGTCAGGCCTTTAATGATAAGACAGAAAGCTCTACGGAATTCTCAGAAACATTTATTCACTGGAGTGTGTTTACAGTGTGGATTGGCAGATTTAGGCTAGAGCAAATATGGGATGCTGTCATCACAGGCCTTCATTCTGCATGAGGAACAGAGTGATTGTTTCTGCCATTGAAAGCCTACTTGCTTTGTTTCCACTCCCTATTCACCTTTTTCTATAGGTTCTTGCAACACAATGAACAATTCTTCTTTATCACGTTCTTTTTGTTGTTGACTTTCCTAAATACTTTATTGCACAGGGCTACAAAAGTCCATTTTCATGCAAGTATATAATTTACTTGCAACATGTTCCCTCTTACTCTCTACTAACAATCCTCTCCTATCCACTTTCATAAGTACTCTTTGATCCTTAGTTTTGCTTCTGCTTACATTGTCACAGCACATATGATTTTCTATACATATAACATCTAGGACCCCCCAAATGAGAGCAAAGTTGTGATATTTATTGTTTTGATACTGACTTAATTTGCATAATAGGATTATCTCCAGTTGTATCCATTTTCTTGAAAATGACAGTAATTTCATTCTTCATGCCCCCCCCCAATTACACCATGTATATAAACCACATTTTCCTTATTCATTCCTCTGTTGTTGGACACACAGGTTGGATCCATAACTTAGCCATTGTGGATAGTGCTGTAATAAATATTTTTGTGCAAGTATATTACGATGTGTTGACTTGGAGTCTTCTGGGGAAATATCGACAAATGGTGCAGCTAGGGTCCATTTTTAGCTTTTGTTTAGGAACCTTCATTCTGATTTCCATAACGGGAGGATTAGTTTATAGTCCCATCTAGTCAAATGCAAAGATTCTCTTTTGTCTGCATCCTTCTTTATGTGTTTTGGGTGATGTCTGTTCTCAATGGGATGAGATAGAATCTCAGTGTAGTTTTTATTTGCATTTCTCTGATGGCTACTAACATCTTCTGAGAACTGTCTGCTTATTTCATTATGGCATTAACTGATTAGGTTATTTGATCTCTTGTTAAGATTTTTTAGTTCTTTGTGGTTTTTAGATACTAATCATCTGTAGATGTACAGCTAGCAAATATTTTCTCTCATTCTGTAAGTTGTCTCTTTACCTGTTTGTTTCCTTTGCTGTGAAGAAGCTGTTTATTTTCATCAAATCCAGCTTGCCAGTTGCTGGTGCTAAGTCACTGGGCTTCTATTCAGAAAGTGCTTACCTATGTCAATACCTTCAAGTGTTTCCCTCCATTTTACATTTTCCTGTCAGTTTTAGAACTTCAGGTATTAGATTAAGGTGTCTGCTCCATTTCCAATTGATTTTCATACAGGCTGAGGGACAGAGATCTATGTTTCATTCTCCTCCATAGGTTATCCAGTTCCGCTATCACCATTTGTTGAAGAGGTTATCATTTCTCCAGTGTATGCTTTTTGGCAGTTTGTCAAAAATCAAATGGCTAAATAGTTATAGCTGCATAGCTTCACTTTTTACCCTTGATTCTGCTTCGTTTTTCTCCTTGTCTGTTTTGTGTCAGTACCATGTTGTTTTTATTACTATGGCCTTGTAATACAACTTGAAATCAGGTACAGTGATATCTCTAAGCTAGTTTCTTTTGCTCCAGATTGCTTGGGCTATCGGGTGTCTCTTATGCATCTATATGAATTTGAAGACTTTTTTTGTATTTCTGTGAAGAATGATATTGGACTTTAGATGAGGTTTACTTTCAAGAAAAACAAAATTATGAAATGTGCAGTTAAATGGCTGGAGCTGGAAACAACTATTCTGAGTAAAATAACCCAGGTACAGAAACATAGATATCACATGCTTTTTCCTCATATGTAAATGCTAGCTTTGAATCTTTAGATATGTGTATTCAAATCAGAATACTCACAGAGGTCAGGAAACTAGTAAGGGTGCTGGCATTCAAGGAAAGGGAAATAGCATGCAGGTGGCATAAAAGGAGAGAGGGTATAATCAAGCAAGGATTAAATGGGGTGGGGAATGGGAGGGAGGGCATGCTAGAGGAGGGTGTACGGGGAAGGATAACTAACACTAAAGACCTTTGAAAAGTCACATGGAAACCTTCTACTATAGAATCTTATATACACATATACAAAGATAATTTAAATTGATTCACCCTATAATTGGGGAAAATATACCTCCTAGATACCATAGGCTATCAAATAAGAAGCACAGTGCCAGGAATGGGTTACATCTTTTTGAGTTTTTAGTCTGTAGGAGGAGAGGTTCCATAACCCCACTCCCCCTGCCCCTGCTAAACATTGCAAGCTATTGCCATTGTTTTTGGGTACCCTCAAGAACTTGATGGTGTAACCCTATTACTGAAGATACCACATACTCTGGTCATAGGACATGGAGAAATCAAGGTGGTATCAATCTGGAAGCTCATCCCTACTGGCTAGCTTTCATAAAACTGGAAAGTGGTATGCATGTTATTGAAGGGGAAAAATAATAATTGGTTTTACCCAGCTGTGAACCCTGCAAGTTACAGTAATGAGTGGCCTGACAAGATATGCCCACTGATGCAACAGTGGCACAAATGCCATGGGAGTAACCAAACACTCTCTGTTTGTATTTAATTCCTGCTCTACAAATGAAACCTATGCCTTGTACCAATATTGGAGCTAAGAACCTGTGCCTAGATTGATCACAAGCTCTAGGAGAGAACTTACTATTATTTTTCTGCTAAACAAACACAGCTTTACATTGACTCCTAGTGACATCACTATACCCATGGATTAGGGCATCTCTCAACCCTCATCAGAGAATCTGCTTTTGGTAGTAGATTGACTCACAGTTGGTCAGTGTATGTCAGTCTCCCCTTGGCCTGGACTCCACTGCTACTGGGAGACTGGTGCACACCAGTCCCCATCATGGAGGGTCAGGGTGAGGAGACTGATAGGGAGAGAGGGACCTTGGGTGGTGGTGAGTATGACAGGAAGAAACACCTGGGAGACTGTGTCAGTGGGCAGCTTGTTTTAATATACCAAAGCAGTTTTCATAGGGACGTTTCACGGGCAAAGAGGCGGGGTTGGGTTTTTGGCAGTTAGGTAGGTAGGGGGAGGGCGGGGCTTCTAAGGCTACGTGGCATTTGTTCATGGCACCTTTGTTTTGTCATGAGGTCACATGATCTACAAGAAACCTGGTTAGGATTGAGGATTTAGAGACTTAGTAGTTTTGCTTGGGGGCTATTGGGTAAAAGGCAGTATGTTTAGAATGGAGTGGGCCTGACTCCTGCCATCCTCACTAGGAGGTCTCTGGGGTTGCATGGCCATGCTCTACATTCCAGGCACTCCTGACCTATTCCCAACATCTCCCCCTTTGTCTTTTATAAGGGGTGGGTGTTATCATATTCAGAGAAAGTATTAGGATTGGTTTGGCATTGTACCAGAACTTGGTTAGTGGTGATTTTAATGATGTCCTGAGTGTGAATTTAAAACTTGAATTAGACAGGGTGCCATGAGGAGAAGGATACATAAAGCTAGCAAGGGACCCAGCAAGGGTAGAAATCAAGCAAGGAGGGGGTTGGAAAACCAAGGGGCATCCCTTTCTGAAGTGGAAAGGGCCCTGAGCTCATTATTTAGTTTTTAATTAAATTAAAATTTTCCTGGGGAACCAATGAATTTACTGAGCTTACTTACAGAGATGACTGAGGGGTTGCTAAGGTATATGAGTGACCTGAGAGTATTTACACTGGAAAGCCTTTATACAGCATGGATCAAGCCTTCTCTTCCTAGACTTCCCCATATAATATCCTTTAGTTCTCCCTAAACCCAGGAGACCATATGTGATTAGGGCCAAATTACATACAGTTGGCTGGGAAGAGAAGCTAGATACTCAGGTGAGAGTCCAATGACGCCGCTTACCCCTCCTTCAATGTGAGAACGTGACAGTTAACAAGCCCAATGTGATGATCTTTTGCTAGTGGACACAGCTGAAGTCATGAAGATGGTAATTGTTTGGCTCAGAAGAAAGTAGTGTGCAGTATCATCTTATTAAAAGAACATGGAATCTAAATTACATACATAAGATAATAAAGTTAATATTACCCGTGTACACACTGTGCTTTATAAGTTCCCAGGTAAGCCTTATAGAAAACACAAAACATTTAAAAATCCTATTTTACCTTATGTAGTTTAGAGAGTCATCTACCCAAAACTTACTTTAGTTAGAAAGAAGCAATTGTTACATAGTTAAACACTATCAAATTGATGTTTACAACCTAAAGCATAATCAATTTAGGAAAACTGTGATACTTTAGTTACTAACTGAGGAATTTTAGGTAGAAGATCCTCTCTGCCCTCTCCATTGACTGTGAATTGTCTTTTTTTTTTAAATCTATCCTGTTGTTTTTTTAATCAAGCAGTTAAATCTTTGTATTTATTATACATTTTACATTAGTCTGTGTTAGTGACTTTCTTCAGTATTGTGACCAATTAGAGAATCCCATTAGCTACTTTTACTATAGACAGTAATATCCTCTTTTGAAATTATTTTACACACTAGTTGTTTTCAACTGTAGAGTGCATTTACTCTTAGGCTGTTTTGTTGTTCTCCTTTTTCTTGTCACAGGGTCAGAGGGCCAGCCTGAACATGGAAAAGAGTCTTGGAGAACACATCTTGAGATAATAGGCCTGAGTCTGAAATTGGAGGGCCAGTCCTATCTCCAGAGTCAGCTTCTCCTTGAGCTCAAACAGCAAGTGACAATTTAGCAATATAATAATACAAAAAGGCATTTGTTTTTATTTAGAATTTAACTTAATGGTTTACATCATACAGGAGAGCTGGTGAGTGCAGTGACTACTAACAGGACTGAAAACATCTGTCCTTCTTATAAACTGTATACATTTGTCTAGGTGACTCTTTTCATCTACTGGGTCCTTTATTGGGAACAGGGATTCACAAAAGACAGAACATTTTATTTTAAGAGGTCAGTTTGTTTGGTATTTTTAAGCTTTATTAAACCATGGATACTTGGCAGTGAGTACCCATCATCAAGCAGGATTAGGTTGACAGAAGTATCTGCCTTTACCAATGTCAAACCTGAGATTGTTTTTTGGCTATGATGTGACCAGATGCATGAAAGCTTATACCCACAATCAGTTAGTTTGTATCTATTTATGAAGCTGGCTCCCTTGTGGGCTGAAACTTAATATCCTCTTAAATGTTTCCTCTGACCATTTTTTTTTTAAGTATTTAAAGTGTTTATATATTTTACTTTTTAAACTAAAGCAAGACTGTTAACTTGCATGGTGAATTCCTTTAAAGAGGGCTGACAGCCTGAATTAGAAAAAAAAAAAAAAACAATGGTACCTAAAAGAACCTGCAAGGAGACAATTTTACAATATTCTTTCCCTTTAGTCTGTCCATGACATTGTAACTAGAAAGTACGTAGGAAATGATGGGGCAGGAACAAAAGCAAGCATAGAGCAATTGAGCATCAGAGAGGGAAACAATCTATTTTAGAGAAAAACAGGCTTAGAATCACAATGGAGAAAAGGGGAAGGATTAAGACCAGTAGAGCCCGCATCTTAAGCCTCCCACCCAAGTAGGCAATCCCTTTTTACCGCCCATTGTGGTAACTATGTGTTTGTAACAGTTTGTTTCTTGTAAGGTTTGGCCCTGGAGTACAGAAAATTCCCATGTGCTTCACAAGTCTAGCCATCACAAAGTGTCAGCTCTCTTTGTGTCTTGAAGGCATATGGCTAGAAAAACTTTAAGTTTTCTTTAGAGACTGACAAATATGCTATGCAAAACAGTAAGAATTTATAATAGTCACTTTTAGAAATCAGCAAATACACCATTTAAAAGATGTTAAATTCCAAATAATTTGTTTAAAACTACTAAGTAAAGAAGTCATGTAAACAATGTCAAAACCTAAAAATAATTTCCTTTAAAAATCCATAAATATTTTAAACAATGTAAAAACTTAAAAGTCATCTTTAAAAAAATGGTAAATATACCATACAGAAAGCTAAAACTCAAAGTAATCCACTTTGGAAACAGGCCCAAACAATGTTAAAACCTAAACTCCCATTGTGAGGATATGGCATTGCTCCCTTAGTCTGACATAAAAGTGCATTGCTCTTCTATGATTCCCATCAAGAAACCAAAACAAAAATAAATTTGCAAGAAAATTAGGACATGTGATTAAATGTCTGCAGTTCAGGGAACTCCTAGGTATCCCTGCTACCAGTAGATTTTGTGGAATTACCATTTTGAATCATGCCATGTGGTGGGATTAAGATGGTGGCAAGGACTCACAGGTCACCACCATTTTGAAAATGTCACTGTCCAAGATGGCAACCAAGCCATTTCACTGTTCCCATACTGATGATGCTATCAATCAAGGTGGAAACCGATCACATGTTCGCCTCCCTCTTGGTGAGCTCAGCAGCCATGATGGCAACCAGGACACATGGCCATGTTAGTGAAAGTAGTCCTATGATAAAACAAACCAATCCCCCACCAGGGTACAAGCTCTGTGGAATTCATATGCCTCATAGATTAAATGTAGACAGCAACCATTTTTACTCTTACAAAGCACCCCAGTTAAGTTAGACTTCATATAACAGGAGAAAGTACCCTCACATCTACATAGGCCCCAAATAACAAAGCAAAGGAATCCATGTCTCTCACCAACCATAGTAGCTTTAATACCAAGCAAAGTTCTCCAGATCACTTCATTCCTAGATACAAGCTATGCTGGAAAAGACACTCATGAAAGCAGCAGAAGGAACAGGGTGCTATGTCCAGCACATAAATCACTGCATTGTTGCTCTGAAAACATATATCTCAAGCATGGCCCCAGACATTTCATGTACACTAAAATTTAAAATGCTTAGATGTAGTTTAAAAAGCAGCTGCCTCAGGATGACATGGCCTGAGCACAGCTTTCTTGGTACCCAACAGAGCCTAAGATCAAAATTTTGAGCCCCTCTGCCTGAGAAAAAGTTTAGGGAAAAAATGACTTTTAAAATCTTTTTTCCATTTGTCCATGGGACAAGCCACCTAAATTCTTTAAATGCTCCACTGAAGCCACCGAGCCTTAGCCCAAATGACCCAAGGCAAGATAGTAAAATGGGTAAGGAAGTTCACCTGCTCCCTTAAGAGCCAAATTCAGTGTGTGCTTGAAAAATCCCTGCATGACCATTAAATAAATATTATTAGAATTTGGGGGATCCCTCAAGTTTCCAGGGGTGTTGCCCATGATAGAAAAGGGAAAGGAGGTGAAATGCTGAGTCCTAGAAGAATGTTCCTGGGACCCAGAGGTTATGGGGCATTCCTAACTAGTCCAGGACATAAGCCTGACCACAAATTTCAGAAAACTGGCAACCACCCTAGAGGCTTTTAACTGGTTGTTCTGTTACCTGGTTTTGTAGTAGAAAGAGGTGTAGATAAGAGGTTTTTGCCAACACATGGGCAGACAGTCGGGGTCTGTTCAGAGGACTAGGAGCCTTCGGATAACATCAAAGAGTGGTCCTGATCAGAAAGTTTCAGTTGCTCTTTCCTCTTGAACCATCCCTTGCAAGGGCACAAAAGGAAAGCAAAAGGGGGAGGGGAGAGAATGCTGATCCTCAGAGCAGGATGGCCAAGGCTTACCAGCCAATATCCCTCTATGGTAGGAGAGTACTCACCCTTCTGTGCATCCTGCAGAGCGTCTCTCGAGCCCCACGTTGGGTGCCAGCTATCAGTCTCCCCTCCAACTGGACTCCGCTGCTACCAGGAGACCACTGCGCACCTGTCCTGGTCACAGAGGGTCAGGGCAAGGAGAGAGACTGATGGGGAGAGAGGGGCCTCCAGAGGTGGTGAGTATGACAGGAAGAAACACCTGGGAGCTGTGTCAGTGGACAGCTCCTTTTAATATGGCGAAGGAGAAGTTTTCATAGGGAAGTTTCACGGGCAAAGAGGCAGGGTTGGGTTTTTGGCAGGTAGGGGGAGGGAAGGGGCTTCTAAGGCTACGTGGCATTTGTTCATTGTGCCTTTGTTTTGTCATCCAGTCACATGATCTACAAGAAACCTGGTTAGGATTGAGGATTTAGAGACTTAGTAGTTTTGCCTGGGGCCTGTTGGGTAAGAGATAGTATGTTTAGAATGGAATGGCCCTGACTCCTGCCATCCTCACTAGGACGCCTCTGGGGTTGTGTGGCCATGCTCTACATTCCAGGCACTCCTGACCTATTCTCAGCAAGTGTGCAGAGAGTAAGATACTGCAGAATGCTCAGCCATAAATGGGGAATCTGGTCAATATCCTTTCCCCAAAGGCTTAGGGATTATTACAGAAGAGGGTATAGAAAGATGTAAGAGCCAGAGGCTGTGGACAACAGCAATGAAACAGTATTTCCTGGACACAAGTGGGCAGTTTCACATTTGAACTCCCAGCAGTTGTGACAGCATACACAAGACCTACACAAGCTGAAAACACAGAATCCCAGCACGGATCCAAAGTCTCACCCCTAGATGAAGAGCTACTGGAAATTGATAATTTTGGGTAGAGAGAGAACCAGTTTTCTTTAAGGGTGTGGAGCCTTGTAAGTCAACCATGCTCCTGTCCATGGCCTCACACCCAGTAGTACGTGGGCGTAAAATACCCTTTTTGTTCTATGCAGGAATTTTGGTTTGAAGTCCATCTCATCTTGTACTAGAACAGTGATCCAGGCTGCTTTCTTGTTTCATTCACCTGGAATACGTTTGATTGGCCTTTGATCCTAAGGTTGCATTTACTTTGGATAGTAAGATAAATTTCTCAGATACAACAAATAGATGGATCTTGTGTTTTAATCCAATCTGCAAGTCTCTGTCTTTTGATTGTGGAAATTAGTGCATTAATATACAAAGCTATAATTTAGAATTTTGTGGGGCTGGAGAGATGACTCAGCAGTTAGAATCACCCACTGTTCCTGCAGTTCTGGGTACCCATATGGTGGCTAACAATCATCCAGTTCCAGGGGAATCATACAACATTTTCTAGCCTGTGTGGGCCATTGCATGCATGGATGTACTTACATACATGCAGGTGAAATACTCATACACATAAAATAAAATTTTTAGAAAGAAGTTGTATATTAAGTATTCTCATTTTGTTGATTTATATGGTCTTCCTATTCTTAGTCCTTAAGTATTCTTCTAGTGTGGTTTATTCTTTCTTCAGTCCTCAGAATCTGTTTATTTTTGTCTTCAGGTTAAAAGACTGCTTCTGTTGTATGACTTTACTTGTCTTGAATTCCTTTAGCTTATTTTCATTATAAAAGTTTTTCATCTTTAATTACGGGACATAGTTTTGATGGATATGATAATCTAATTGATAATTGTCATCATTCAGGGTTTGGGATACCGTATTCCAAGCTCTTTTGTCTTTTAGGTTTTCTGGTGAGAAACCTGCCATAATTCTGATGTATTTGTCTTTATGTATAACTTGGTGCTTCACTGCTAAGCTTCCAATTTTTTTTGATGCTGTTTTTTTTTTTTTCTTTTTTTTTTCGTGTTTTAACTATAATAGTATGTGGAGAGTCTCGTTTTGTCAGTTTGGTGTTCTATACATCTCTTGAGTCTGAATGATCATCTCTTTCTCTAGGTTTTAAAAGCTTTCTGCTATCATTTGATTAAATATATTTTTTATACATTTAGCTCATGAATGTCTCCTACCCTCATGATTGACAAATTTGGTCTATTAATGTTGTCTCCAGGAACTTAAATATTTGTTAATATTTTCTTACTATTTTAACTTTATTGGTCTGAATATTCTGACTCATCAATCTTGTGTTCTCTGATATTCTTTATTCTACTTCATTAAATTTGCTGATGAGGCTCTTTATTGTTTGTAAAAAATGTTTACATATATACACATAAATGTATACATGTATCTAGTGTGTATTTGTGCATGTGTGCCACAGAGTACTTATTTCTCCTTCAGTTTTAGTAAATGTTTTGTTGGTTATAACAATCTGTTGACAATTGTGGTTTTTCAGAATATGGAATACATCTTTCCAGGCCCTTCTGTATTTAAAGTTTTTGTTATATAATCAGTTGTTATCTTGCTGGGCCTACCTTTATGAGTGACTTCACCTTTCTCTCTGGTAACTTTTACAAAATATTTTATTTTTATTACTATTATTTTATGTGTATGAGTGTATTTCCTACATGCATGTAAATGCGCCCATGTTGTATAGTGCCCACTGAGGTCAGAAGAGGGTGATTGATCCTCTAAACTGGAGTTATGGACAGTTGTTAGCTACCATGTGGGTGCTGGGACATGAGCCCCGGTCCTCTGCAAGAGCAGCCAGGGGTCTTAACTGCTAAGCCATCTTTCCAGCCCCCCTGTTTTTGAGATAGGGTCTCACTGTGTTGCTCTGACTGCCTAGAATTTCCTATGTAAGCCAGGCTAAGCTCAAACTCACAGAAATCCAGCTACCTCTGCTTCCAGAGTGCTGGGATTAAAGGCATGTACTACCATTCACAGACACCTAAGTGGTCAGTGTGATGACAGTAAGTGACTGGTGAATGCTCAGTAACAAAGGAGACATCAAAATTGCCTCCTCCAAGGCCAAGATGGGGTGGAAGGATTGTAAGAGCCAGAAAATGGGCGTGAGCACTATGAAACCTCTTCTGGTTATGGCATGGTCATTGCAGTCACAAACTCAGAACAGTTATGGCTGACTGCACAAGACCTACACACAAAAAAATTGATATGAAAGGAGGGGGACAAGCTGGGAAGTAAAAGTACATAGCAAGACTGGGAGCAGGACAAAAGAGGGTGAATATGAACACGGTACATTGTATTTATATATGATAGTGCCACAATTTAAACTAAATTAAAAGAAAGTGTTACCTGAAATGGAATGCAGATCTCCAAGTTCCTAGTGAAACACTATGAAACTAAAAAAAAAAAAAAATCAATCTTGTTCTTTTTTTTCAGAAGTGCTGTGCTTTACTCATAAATAGAATTAGTACACAAGGTCAGTCCCCGAGCATAAATTTGTAGTTGGCAAAAATAGTTCTTTCATCCTAATCTACTAAATTAGAAAAAGGCAGTTGACTTTTGTTCACATCCTAGACTGTGATTTTCAAAGCCTGTGCCAAATACTAGTCAGAGTATAACATAGTCAAGCACGGCAGGCAGACCTTGATCTCTAATGTTAGAAGAATGGCCTATGAAGGGAAGAGCTGACTACGGAGCCATGGAGTCAGGATTTAATAAATGGCATTGGTCTGGTTAGTTCCAGGGACAATGAGATGCTTTACCTTGTCTGTTACTCAGTCTTCTGAGAAGGACATCTTAAGATATTTGAGCAACTATCTAGCATATTTCAGTGGTGATGTCTTCATAAATGCATTGCAGTTTAAATACTGACCCCTGGATGTGAGTTCCAGCTTTGATATGTTGTTCTATCAGTGCTACATTGTGTTATATTCTTTACTTTTTACAGTCTTGATTTCTTCCTCTTTATCTAGAAGTCAATAATTTCTTGGATGAATGATTGTATTAGTATGAACTGTACATCAAATTTAAAGAATAATAGCGTTAGCCAGGCGTGGTGGTGCACGCCTTTAATCCCAGAACTCAGGAGGCAGAGGCAGGCAGATCTCTGTGAGTTCAAGGCCAGCCTGGTCTACATAGTGAGTTCAAGAACAGCTGGGGCTACAGGGAGACTCTGTCTCAAAAATAAAAAACTAAAAAATGAATAATAGCATTTATCAGCAATCTTTGTCATCAATACCATCATCCTTGGAACCTACTCTCTCAACTTAGCCATTCAGGTGAAGTCACAGTTCTTTTTAACCATGATCTCCACAAAATATTAATTTCTTCCATCTATGTAGACAAAGAAGATTTATAATCAGCCAGTTCTTAAGCATGCTGTCCTAAAGAAATATTCTTTAATTTTGAAATAACACTTTTCAGTTTTTATGTTTTTCTTTTCCCCCATACCTAGGTGTTCAGGGACAGCTTACTGCTAAAAAGGATTTGCTTCTCCAGTTGTCATAGAACATAATCTGATTTTCTATAAATGCATAAAGGAGAAAGCCTAAGTTCCTTAGCAATCAGTGCCATTGGGAGTCTGATATGTGGGTTTCATATGGGAATAGCTATTTACTGGAATATTTGTTTATAAATGTTTTTCATTTTTATTTAAAATTATTTATCAGTATTTAGACATGATTAAATAATGTAGATATAGGCTTATGTTTATTAGCATATTTCATCCATTTGTGAACAGCAGCACTCATAATGAAATCTAGTTATAGACTCTTCAACTGCTCTTATTCTCCAAGGAGCTGACTTACACAGTTCTCTTTTGGATAGTAAACAATCTTTTGTCTCTGCTCTAGTTTGCTTTCTATTGCTGTGATTAAAACACTGATACCAACTTGGGGAGGAAAGGATTTATTTGGCTTACACATCCTGATCACAATTCATCATTGAAGGAAGTCAGGCAGGAATTCAGGCAGGAACTGAAGTACAGACCATGGAGGAACACTGTTTACTGGCTTGTTCCCCTGGCCTGTGCTAAGCCTACTTTCTTATACAACCCAGGACCATTTACCTAGCAGTGGCACTACCAGTAATGGGCTTGGCCCTCCTACATCACTCAACAATCAAGAACACACCTCAAAGACCTGCCCGTGGGCCAGTCCAGTAGAAGAAATCCCCCAGTTGATGTTCCCTATTCCCAGGTGTGTTAAGTTGACAATGGGTGCCATCCAGCATACACTTACATACATTTTTCATTTGAGGCATAATTGATGAAGTGATATATATTTAAAATATGCAACATGATTCTATATTTCCATAAGTTATGACTACTTGGTTGCTATACTCTGGTTAATCAACACTCCTCATTTCACATATTTACATTTTATTGTATGAGAATGCTTAAGATCTATTCTAAGCAACTTTGCAGGACACAATTCAGTATTTTTAGTATGTTCTACATTAGCTCCTCAGAACTTACTCAACTTCCAAATAAGCATATCAGGAGTACTTTCTAATTCAATTCGCAAAATTTTAAGAGTACTTTCTTGAGGTTTACCCTTGCTTTGGCTCTTCATAGAACTCTCATCCAGAATAGGTATGTAATACCCAAAGCAGAGTCTAATGTGGACTTGGGTGTAGTATTGTTGCTATTTTGTTGTTGTACTAGGACCTTAGTATTATTACAAGCTCTGTAATGGATGTGATATGCTCCAGTCACTTTGCTAAGAATTTCATTTATCACCATAACTACTATAAGTGAACTTTCAGTTTAAGATAGGAAATGTGAAACACAGATAAATAGAAAGAAACACAGAAAGTTAAACCATGACCTTAAGACCTGTCATGGTTAGATATGTCAACTTAATACAACCTAGAATCACCTGAGAAGAGAGTCTCAAAGAGGCTGTCTACACTGGGTTGGCCTGTGGGCATGTCTGTAAGGAACTGACTTAAATAAGGTAACAGATGTGGGAAGACCCAGCCCACTGTGGGTAGTACCATTTTCTAGGCATGGGGTCCTGAACTATGTTAAGAGTGGAGAAATCAAGCAGGCATTCATTTCTCTGCTTTTGACTGTAGATGTGATGTAAGCAGTTATCTTAAGGCCCCTTTGCCTTGACTTCTTGCAGTAATCTGGAATTGTGGGCTAAGATGAACCCATTCTCCTACATTCTTTTTTATCTTTGGGTCATTTTGTTACAGCAACACAAATCAAACTAGAACAATACCATTCTCTCAATCAACTCTAAAGTAAGAATTATTCAGAAATTTTCTTTTGTTTGTATGTATGTGCTATATGTTCTTGTTAATGTAAGTGTGTGCATATGTGCATATAGGGGTGTGTGTGTGTGTGTGTGTGTGTGTGTGTGTATGTGTGTGTGTGTGTAGGGCTGAGGTTGATATCATGTTTTTTCTTGATCATTCTCCACCTTTATATATGGAGACAGCCAGGGTCTCTCACTGAACCTGAAGCTCATCAATTCAGCTAGCTAGCTGGCCAATGAACTTCAGGGACCTGCCTGTCTCTCTTCCCCCAGCTCTGGGGTTACAGTTGTAAACCAGCATGCTTAGATTTTTATGTGGGTTCTGGGGATCTAAACTCAGGACCTCATTCTTGTGTAGCAGGCAGTTTAGTGAGTGAAGTATATCCTTAGCCGTATTTGAGAAATTTAAAGCTCACAATGCAATAATGTTCACTCTGACTTCTGCTCCTTTCATCTTCTACTTTTAGTCTTGCTTTGATGCTCTTTTTTTGTTTCTGTTTTTGAGTTCTGGATGAGCTGTGTAAAAAGGTTGTTAGTAGGAACAGAGGGAAAAGGAATAAAGAGGACTCGAAGGACATGAAACACAAAAGCACCAAGCCTTTGGGAAATATATATATGTGACAATTTCTAAAGATCCTTTTATACTACTCTCCCCTCTGTAAATTTCTGCTTTTTTAATGTGTACTTCAGTTCTTAGAGAATTTTCACCTCAATTTTCATAAACTGTCCACTATGAGCTTAACTGATAATAAGTTAAAAAATTCTCACTCTCCCAAGGGACACTCATTTTAATGGAGGATATTTTGCAGACTAAAAATGTTCCTGGATCCAAAGCAAAATATAGTTGATGGTGAGTCTCTGGAACCAAGATTATTTGTGAGAAGGCTTATTTCTGGAATGAAGACCATGACACATGACATGTTTGCCTGGTTTACCATAGTCTTGTATAGATGTTTTTTTGTCTTTTTGAGACAGGGTCTCCCTGTAGCCCCAGCTGTCCTAGAACTGGCTATATAGACCAGGCTGGCCTTGAACTCACAGAGATCTGCCTGCCTCTACCTCCCAAGTGCTGGGACTACAGGTGTGCACCACCACGCCCGGCTGTCTTGTATAGATTTTAAGAAAAAAATAAATGAAAATGAAAGAGGATTAGATAAGCATGTAAACAAAATGAGGGAATCTGACCAGGTTTGGATTGAATGGTCTGGCTTCCTTGTTGAAAGGTTTTCCAATGTCCAGAGGCCAAGCCATTTTATCAGCTTTGGTAACTGAGCCTGAATACAAATATAGACCCAATAAATATCCTGAATTTTTTTCTCTTTTGAGACATGATGTCATGTGTCCTATGGAAACTGAACTCAAAACCCTAAAGTAGCAGATGATGACCCTGAACTTCAAATCCTCCTGCCTGCACTTTGCAAGTGCTGAGATTACAGGTATGAAGCACCTTGGCTGTTTTTTATGATGTTGGGGATCAAACCTATGGTTTCCTGAAAGCTAGATATGCACTCTACCAACTGAGAATCAGCCCAAGCACCTACAACCAAAACTGTTGGTTAACCAATCCTGCACTGCTAGAAGGAGTTGGAGCTCTTGGTTTCATTGTAAAAGACATCATATTCTCAGTCCTTGGGCCTGGACTCTTGGACATATATATCTGTATTCATGATCCTCAGGAAACTAGATCCTAGGCACATGATTTCTTTGCTGTATGCACATGAATGTGTTACTTATTTTTTTGTAGCCTTATTTTTTTGGATCAATATAATATGGGCAATGATCTATGAACTGAATTTACATTTTAAAGGCCCCAGCCTCTTTAGAGTAGAACAGCAGCAAGCATCATTTCATTATTCTTTATGTTCAAACAGAACCCCATTGCACAGATATTCCACTTTTTCTTTACTCATTCACCTCCTGATGGACACCCAACTTAATTTCATAACCTGGCCTTTTAAAGTAGTGTAGCAATAAACATGGATATGCAGATGTCTCTGCAGCATGCTGATTTGGACATGTCTGTGTCATAGAGCAGTTCCATTACTAGTTTTTTGAGGAAGGTCCATACTGATTTCCCTAGCATAAGAATTCACATTCTCAAGAACAGAATACATTGGTTTTCATTTCCCCCATATAAAACTCATATCTGTTGGCTTTTGCTTTCTTAGCAGTAGCTACTCTGATCTGGGTGAGATAAAATTCTTGGTGTGATTTTTGATTTGCACTTCCATAACAGCTCAGGATGCTGAGCATTTTTCCATATATGTGCTAGACATTTTTACTTAACCTTTTGAGAACTGTTTTTTCATTAGACCTTTATTGATTGGATTGTTAGAATTTTGATTGTTAGTTTTCTAAGGTATTTGTTTTTTATTTTACCTTTTATTGGTTTTCTTTTCTTTTTAGTTTCATATATATATATATATTATATATGCCTATTCCTTTAACACAGACTGACCATAGTTATTTCTATTTGTTTTTGTTTTGTGACCCACCAAGATTAACCAGGGCCAACTGCATGACCTTGGGTGTTTAAGTATCCATTAGCCTTGTGGGCACACTAGAGGTCACATATCTAAAGTGATTCTCCTTCAATAATTTATCCATATCCAATAGGTGAAGGTATAGGACTTCAGGAGATCCTCCTCCTCTTTCCTTCCTGGACTGCTGATGATGGACTGATCCTATGTGGGCACAGTCAGGTAACTGCAGTTATTATGAGTTAATGATTATAAGTGTTGTATCAAGTCTAGGGAATGGTGTTTCAAAGCCCTGCTTCATAGTGGGTGGCCATGAGGCTCTCATTCACCACTGTTAGTTATAAGGACAGGCTTCTCTAATTAAGGCTGGAAGCCATTTATCTGTGGGTAAAAGCACATGCATTTAGAAGGCAGTTTGCTGCCATGTCAGTTTGGTTAACCATGTGCTGGGCCCACTATATCCCCAGATATACCTGGGCCCACTATATCCCCAGACCTGAGCTGTTACAGCCAAGCTAACATTGATTCTCCTGCCTCCCATGGAGGAGGTCTTAAATCTGTTCAGAGGGAAGCTGGTTACCCTTCAGCAGTCAAGCTACTGTTATAGAGGTGGGGCTATGTTGCTTTCCAAATGATTTCTGTATACTCCCTTTTCCTGGTTAATCTTCCCTTCTTTCCATACCTTGATCTCTTCAACCCCCCAGGTTTCCTCCCTGTCTAAACTTTTCTAACCATAGTATTTCCTCTCTTTAATTTTTCTTTGACTTGTGCCCCCTTCTCTTAATTCTACCCATTGCTTTTCTTGTTTCCTATCTGTTATGTAGCTAATCTATGTTAGGCACATCATTCTAAAAACTTTAAGTTAGGATCTTCATATGACAAAAACATGCCACCTTTGTCTTTTTGAGCCTGAGTTACCTCAGAATAATTTTTTCAATTAAATCCATTTCCATAAAAATTTCATAATTTCATTTATCTTTATAGCTGAGTAATAGCCCATTGTGTACATGTATCATATTTTCACTATCCACACATCAGCTGCCAGGCATCTGTGCTGATGCCACTTCCTAGCTATTGTGAATAGGACAGCAATGAATGTCAGTGAACAGATATAGATATCCCTGTAGTGGGGGATAGATACATGGATATGTATCCAGGAATAGAATACTTGGGTCTTAGACTAGTATTGTCATTTGTTTATTTGTTTTTTTTTTCTTTTTGAAGAAACTCCTGAATGATTTTCAAAGTAAATGCACACATTCCCACTAACAGTATATAAGGGATTCCCTTTCTCCACATTCACACCAGCATTTATTGTTATTAGTATTCGTGATGATGACCATTCTGACTGGGGTGAGATGGAATCTTAAAGTGGCTTTAATCTGCATTTCCATAATAATTAATGATGCCGAACACATTTGTTAGGTGTTTCCTAGCCATTTGTATTTATTCTTTTGAGAATTTTCTGTTCGATTCTGTAGTCCATTGTTAATTAGGTTGTTTCTTTGGTGTTTAGTTTTCTGAGTTCTTTGTATAGTCTAGACACTAATCCTCTGTCAGACATATAGCTGGTAAAGATTTTCTCCCATTCTGTGGACTGCCACTTCATTCAATTGCCATTTTTCTTTACTATGCAGAAACTTTTTAATTTAAGGATATTCCATCTGTCAATTGTTGGTTTTATTTCCTGTGCTATTTTTTCTGTTACTTTCAGAAAATCATTGTATATTGGGACTTATGCTTTGAGGTCTTTATATATTCCAGGTACTAATTTTGTCAAATATATTACTTACAAAGATATTTTCCTATTATGTAGGATATTGCTTTTTACTTGGCTGTTTCTTTCCTGTGTATGCATTTTCAATTTCATGAAATTCTTCTAGTCAATGCTTGGTATTATTTCTTTTTCAGAAAGTCTTTCTTCTATGCCTATATCTGGAATTGTTTTCCTTCTAGCAGTTTCTGAGCTTCAGGTCCTTCATTCATTTTATTTTTGTATGGGGTGAGAGCATCATCATTTTACATGTGGACATCTGTTTTCTACCCAGCCTAAGTGACACATCTACAATGCGACATGTACACCTAAGGCGCCTGGAGCATAGAACAGGGGTAAAGAAGACACTAAGCATCATTTACTTAAGAAGCTGTCATTTCATTAATGCATGTTTTTCAGCATCTTTGTGAAAATGCAGGTGGCTCTGGCTGTGTGGGGTTATTTCTTGGTCCTCTATTATAGATTGCATTTATCATTCTCTGTTTCTTTTCCAGTACCATGCTGATTTTGTAAATATGATTCTGCACAATAACTTGGAATCATTGTTTTACCACAGGATTGCTTTGGCTACCAAGGGTCTGTGCTTCCCTGTGAAGTTTAGGATTTTTTGTCTAGTTTTGTGAAGAATTGCATTAGGAATTTGATAGAGATTGCATTGAGTCTGTAGATATGTTTAGGTAATATAGTTGTTTTCCCGATATTAATTTTCCTGATCTGTATCTTTGGAGGTCTTTCAATATCTTAGCATTTTCTTTTATGTCATTTGTCAATATTTAAAATTTTAATTATAGATGTCTTTCCATTCCATGTTTAGGTTTTTCATTCATTGTGAGTTTGTTTTCCTTATTTCTTTTTAGCATATTTATTATTAGTTTATATAACTGACTGGTATAAAGAAAGTTATTTTCATATTTTCATTTAACATGTTGTTACTTTTCTGAAAGCTTTGATCAGCTTTCAAAGTTACTGATGCATCTTTTAGGTTTTTTTATGTACAGGACCAAAGCATCTACAAATAAGGATGATCTGCCTATTTCTTTCCTATTTGTATCCTTTCTATACTTTTTATTTCCCTTATCTTATTTTTCTATTTAAGATTTCAATGAGCATATTAAGTACAGAGAAAGTGAATACTGATGTCTTAATATTGATTTCAATGGAAATGCTTGGAGTTTTTTCACATGTGGCATAATGTTGACTATAGGGTTGTCATAGATAGATAGCCTTTATTATGTTGGGTTATTTTCCTTCATATGTGTGTATATATTGCTAGTTTCTTCATAGCTTTTACCAGAAAGACATGTTAGACATTACCAAACACATTTTCTGGATCTACTGAGATGATCATGCATTTTCTGTCCTTAATGATAGTAATGTGATATACTACTTGATTGATCTGTATAGATTGACCCATGATTGTATCCTTGGAGCCAAGTCAACTTGGTCATAATGAATGGTATCTTTGATGTGTAATTGAATTTAGTTTGTAAGTATTTTGTTGAGAAATTTTTCATCTATATTTTGCAGGAAAATTGACCTTTAATTATATTACTTTTGTGTGGTCCTGTGTCATTTGTAAGTACAATACTGACTTTGAAAAATGAGTATGATGATGCGTCTTCACTTCCTAGTTCATTTGAGGAGCATTGGTAGGTTTGGCAGAATTCAACTGTGAATCTTTCTAGGTCAGGACTTCTTGATTTCTTGTTGTTGTTGGAAGATATTTTTATTACTGCTTCAATCCAATTTTTTGCTATAAATATATTTAAGTTGTTTATATCCTCTTGGTTTAATTTTGGAAGGTTGCGTATGTCATAAAATATATCCATTTCTCTATATTTTCCAAATTACTATAATCAAATTATGCTCTAATAATCTCTGAATTTAGTTAATATATATGAATTTCCCTTTCCTTTTGTATTAATGTGGACTTCTCTTTCTTTTGGTTAGTGTTGATCAAATCCACTTTCCACTCCCTGCCTCCAACCCTTGCCAGATTTGCTATTCTCTATGTCTCTCTCCCAACTTCATATACTAGATGAACATGAGTACTATATTTTAAACTTACTGAATATAGTTAGTGCTGCCAATACGTACATGGGTTTGGACCATCCACTGAGGAATGGGCAACCTTCCAGGGGCCACATCTCTATGGTAAACTGATTTTCCCTCCCCAGTATCAATTGTCAATATCTCCTCAGATGAGGGTGGGACTTCATTAGCCTCCCCTCACCCATCCCAGTTTGAATTTTGATTGGTTTGGACCTCTGCAGGTTTGCAACCATAGCTGCTGTGAGTTCCTGTGTACAGTGATATTCAGAAATCATGCCTTGAAAACAGTGCTTTGTGGGAGTCCTTTGCAACCTCTAGCTTTTGCAATCTGTAGCCTCTTCTGCATTATCCCTGAGCCTTGAGGAAAGGGGGTGTGATATAGATGTTGCAGTTAGGTCTGAACACTCCAGTTACTTATTCTTGGCACTTCAATAGGTTATGAATCTTTGTATTATCTACTGTCCACTGGGAAAAGATGATTCTCTGATGAGGGTTTAGATCTCCACTAATGTATAGGCACAAAGATAAGCATTTAATGAGCGGTTTGATACTGTGCTCATTTAGCAAAATTATAGTAGTATATTTTTCCCCTAGGGCCAGTGGCCTCCCCAGCCATGGTTCTTGACTCAGTTAACAGTACTAGGTACAAGTTCTCTCTTGAGGAGCAAACCTTAATGGCTTGTTTTTTTTTTCCCCAAACAAGCAATTATTTGATTTATTTTTGTATTGTTGTTTTTATTTCTGTTTTATGGATTTGTACCTTAATATTTATAATTTATTTCCATCTACTCCTTTGAGGTATGGCTTGTGTTGTTTTTCTAGGATCTTCAGATGCATTATTATTTATTTAAGATTTCTCTAATTTTTCAATGTAGGCACTAGCAGCTATAAGCATCCCTCTTAGAATTGCTTCAATTTTATTCCAGAGGTTGTCAAAGTCTGTGCTACTGTTTTCATTCGATTCTGATGAGTTTAATTTTTTTCTCCTGATTTCTTCAATGACTCATTCATTCATCACTCTATGTTTGTTGTTTACTTTCCATTACTTTGTATATGAGCACTCTTTCCTATTGCTGTTTATTTTTATCTTTATTGTTTTATTCCATTGTGATTAGATAAAATATATCAAAATATTTCAGTTTTCTTATGTTAGTTAAGATTTATTTTGTGTCTTCAAATGTGATCTATCTTAGAGAAATTTTCACAAACTGCTGAGAACAATATGTGTTTTGAAATATTCAGGAAGAATATTCTACAGATATGTGTTAAGTACATTTGATGTATAATGTGATTTAATTTGAATGTTTAACAGTTGATTTTTGTTTTAATCTGGATGATTTGACTGGTGAGAAAGGTGTATTGAAGCCACCTGCTCTTTCTCTATTGAGATAATATTTATGTTTACTTTCAGTAATGTTTGTTTACAAAATGCATTCATTAATGTTCAGTGTGTGGATGTTCAGAGTTGCTATATCCTCTTGAAGGACTGCCCTCTTAATCACTATGTAGTGAACTTATGTCTTGATGCTAATTATGGCTAGAATCTTATTTTTTTCAGAGGTTGGAATTGCTTTACCTATGTGCTTTTTCATTCCATTTCCTGGGGATATCTTTCTCTATCGTTTCACACCTAAGTTCTATTTGTCTTTGCCAGTGAGGCCTGTTTCTTGAAGGTAACAAATAGATGAGTCTTGTTCATTAGTCATTCTTTTAGCTTGTCCTTTGGTAGGGATTTTGGCAGGGTTGTCATTCAGAATTACTATTGATAGGTATGTGTTCAGTCTGAACTTTTAGGTTTTATAATGTTTGGTACTTTCTTAATACCCATTTGCTTATTTACTGTTTACTGTAATTTACTATTCATTCTGGTCTCCTGGCTGTTTCTCTGTCTTTTGTATGTAGAATGCCTTTGAGTATCTTTTAGAGGACTGGCTTTATGGTTCTGAATTCCATTAGTCTGTGCTTGTTATGGAAAGTTTTCTTTCTCTTTCAGTTAAGAAAGGTAGGTTTTTGAGGATGTAGTGATCTGGTTTGGCAATTGTTGTCTTTTAAAGGTTCAAATACTTTTTCATGCCCTCCTGGGTTTTGGTTTCTGTTGAGAAACATGCTGTTATCCTGATGAGTTTTCTGTTTTGTGTAATTGTGCTTCTGTCTTTCAGCTTTTAATATACTCTTTGTTCTGTTATTTAATGTGTTAACTACAATGCAACATGGGTCATTTCTTCCCCAATCTTGTCTGGCATTCTTAATGCCCACTATATCTACATGGCCAGCTTTTCCCCTAAATTTAGGAATTTTTTCCCTGCTATAATTTTATTGAAAAAGTTTCCTATGCTTTTAGCTTAAACTTCTTCTATGTCTATGATTTGTAGATTTGTTCATTTAATGATGCACCACCGATTTTTCACATTTTTACTTTCTTATTAATTCATCTTTGTCTGATTGTTCTAATTCACCCATCTTATCTTTGAGTCCTTGTATTTGCTCTTCTTCTTCAACCATTCTGTGGATGAAGCTTTCCACTAAGTTCTTTATTTGACTTACTGAGCTTTTCATTTCTCATATTTCAATTTGGGTTTTTTTCAGTATTTCTTGTTATTGAATTCCATTCTCATATCTGTATTGATTTCCTTATTTTGCTGTTTGTTTGTGCTGCCTTTGAATTAACTCAAAAATGTCCTCTGATTTCACTACTCAGTTTCTAAAATATGTGTTTTATTATTTTTATTTCATGTGTAATAGTGAATTGTTTGTGTGTAGGTAGGTACATGCACCCATGTCATACAGTGTTCACAAAGTCAGAAGATTCCCTGGAACTGGAGTTATGAACAGTTGTTAGCAACCATGTGGATACTGAGAATCAAACCTGGGTCTTCTTCAAGAACAGCTAGTGCTCTTGACCTCTGAGATATCTCTTTAACCCCTCACTACTCAGTTTTTGTTTTGTTTTCTTTTTTGAGATCAGGTTTCCCTGTAGACAAGATTGGTCTCAAGCTCACAGAGATCTTATGTCTGCCTCCTGAGTGCTGGGGTTAAGGGTATGTATCACTTTGCCCAACTGATTTCACTAAATGTTCTTATAATCTTTCATTTTTTTAAATTTATTTTTATTTATTATTTTATGTGTATGCATGTATTGCCTGCATGTAGGTAAATGCACCCATGTCATACAATGCCTGCGGAGGTCAGAAGAGGCTGTCAGATCCCCTGGGACGGGAGTTACGGACAGTTGTTAGCTGCCATGTGGGTGCTGGGATTCAAACCCGAGTCTTCTTTAAGAACAGCCAGTGTTCTTAACTGCTGAGCCATCTCTCCAGCCCCCACCCTTTTCTTCACTCTGTCCCACTCTCACAGTAGGTCATTACCGGCTACCATGGACTTAGTTTTTGTGGAATCATGCTGCCTTGGTTTTTCATTCTTCTAGTGTTTCTGCATGGGGACCTGCACATCCCAGATTAGGTCACTGATTGGATATTTTAAAATAGCCTGTGCTCTTTTAGTGAAAGAATTTTCACTATTGAACTAGTTTAAAGGAAGGTTGAGGTAGTGTTTCTCTACAATGGATAGAGGATAAGAACAGGTAAGAACTTAGACCTTCAGCCCACACAATCAGTATACAAATCCTGACTTCCCAGCACTACTGAGAGTTGGATAATATCTACAGAAACAATTATAATTGATGAGTCAGCACATTTTGATAATAAACTATTAGTTCATTAAAAAAAATCACCCATTCCAACTTCAATACTCTTTATGGAGAAGAAACACGAATACTGTGTGTAGTAAGATTACTGAGAATGTGAATGTTAAGGCACTCAGTAGAGTAAGACTACTGGGGTGATAGAGAAAAACTAGAGGAGAGGAAAGTAGACAGAGTGAGAGAACAGAACAAGGGAAAGCAACTCTTGCTAAAGGTAGAATGAAGAGACAAAAGGGTAAAGAAATGTCATTAGACAACCTAGAAGAATGCCCACAGAGGAAGCTGAGGCAGGGAGATAACCAACTTCAGGGAAGCCTGTTCTTCAGGAAAGCCTTCCAAAAATAAAATGACAGAAAGGAAACAGCATAGGACAAAGCTGGATGACTAAATTGACATTGTCTAATAATACGGGCAATAGAAAAGTATAAGAAAGAGAGTGGGTGGGGTCCAAAGTCTGTATGTGGTCTCTTGCTTGGCCACAGGTGCTGGTCCTGCCTCTGAGCAGTCTTATCATAACGTTGGACCATGTGTGCAGAGCCACTGTCTATGGGATTTACTGCAAACCATGGCTCAGACCAGATTTCTACCTTGCTGAATACTGTGAGGTTCTGACTAAAACTTTGTGCCCCTATCTAGAAGTATTCTGCAAGCCAAGGTTTAAAGTCTTTTGATTCCATGCTCTGGATTCCAGAGTGTTGCTTTAGAGACAGAGGTTGCTTCTAAGAAAGTCAAGCTATTGGCTGACTCAACAGGGGTCTTTTAAAAATGACTTCTTGTCACTTTGGTCAAGTGTCAAGAGTACAGGGTTTTTCTGATGCCTCCTTTCTGTCTGTAAGGGAAGCTGCCTTGAACTGGTTTGTCTCTCTCTTCCCCTCTCCTCTGTTCTCTCCACCTTCCCCCTTTCTCTCGCTCTCTGCTTTTTAAAATGTGAATTACTAAAAGTACAGTATAGATATCCAGAGGTTCTCTCTGTCTTCATGCTTCTGAATTTCTGCAATTGGACTATCATTAGGAAACCCCTGCCTAGTTGGGGATAATCCTTCTTGAACTGACTCTCAACTCTTCTGCTCTGCAAAGCTTTGTATTTTGCTTTGCTGTGGAAATTAGTATTTTTCTATCATCATTCACCTCATAGGAAAGCTGTACTCAAATTATCCCACTATTGCCCAGTGACTCTAGCAGTCCAAATGTGGGTATAATCTTCTAGCATTTGGAGCCTGCTTTCTCCTGCGCTTTAAAGTTCTCAGTGTCAAAGTCTCTCACCTTACTGGGTAGGTTTGTTCCCGGTCTGTTTTTTTTAAGCTATGTGACTGAGATTATTTTCCTCATTTCTTTCTCAGAATGTTATGATTAGCATATAGAAAACCTACTTATTTTTGTTCATTGATTTTTGTATTTTATGTCTGCTGATTTTAAGAGGGCTAAGAGTTTTCTGGTAGAGTCTTTATGATCTTTTAAATAGAGACTCATGTTGCCTGAAAATATGTATAATTTGAGTTGTTCCTTCACTGTTTCTATCTTCGCATGTTCTCTGTTGCTTTTCTGCTATGGCTAAGAACTCAAGTCAATCTAGACATCCATCAGGGGACAAATTAATGAGAAAAGAAAGTGGTGTATACACAGAACAGATATTTCATCAGCCATAAAGAAATTATGTCATTTGCAAGAAAATGGATAGAACTAGAGATCACCACTTTAAGTGAAATAAAGCAAATTCAAAGGCAAACATCATGTTTTCTATCACATGTGGAATCTAGATTTAAAATATATATTAAGATGTTAGATAGCTTAGTAGGTAAAAGTAGTTGTTATCAAGCCTTCAACCAGAGGCTGATCCCCAGAACCCACTAAAGATGGAAGGATAGAAACAACTCAACAAAGTTGTTCTCTGGCATTCACATACACACCTTGGTCCACATGTGTGGCACACACACACACACACACACACAAACATTAAAAAATCAAAATATATTATTCTATGTCTATCACCTGTCTATCATCACCTATCATCTATCTATGTATCAACTGTCTATCATCTATGACATGAAAGTAAAAGAAAATGAATGGGATGAGCATGAGCAATGACAGGAGGCAAGAGATGGTAATGGGACTGAATATAAGCAAAATACATGTATGAACATGTCATAATGGAACCCCTCATTGTGTATAATTAATATGTAATAATAAAAAAGGATGAAAGAAATAAAATATCACTGGAAGCCCAAATGATTACAAAAGATAGTATAGAAGAAGTGGGGAATTATTTTTACCTTCAAGGCTGAATAAATGCAAGACATGATGGTTGTGCACATCTTTAATCCCAGCACTGGGGAGGCAGAGGCAGGAGATCATTGTGACATTGAGACTAGCTTGGTTTACATAGTGAGTTCCTGGCCAGCTGGGAATGCAGGGGGACCCCATTTCAAAACAACAAAAGAAAAACAGGAAAAAAAATCACTGAATGTCATTTCTCTCTTTTTTTGTGTGTGTGGGAAAGTTTATGGCAAAGTTTAGTAATCACCTGAAAAGATCACTATTTCCTATAAAGGAATGTTTTTCTCCTCAAAGAATTCTCTATTCTTGGAAGAAAAAAAACAAGGCAAACTCCCAAAACCATGTTTGGAGACAACTACGTAGACTTGGAAACAGTACAGTTTTCAAGAGCTCCAAGAAGTTTCTTCTCAAATTAATTTATTTTCTTTGAAACATAATACAACCAACTTTTTTCAACATATGTAATTATTTACCAACCTTTGAAAATACTCTTGAATAACTGAATAACATGAGTTAAACTGGTATGTAGACAAACAGTATATTTTAGTGAAAGCCTTCAAAGTAAAATTAAGTCAAAACACAGTTTCTTTGAATGCACATATATTAAGTGAAGCCAGCACGCACTTGCCTTTTCAGACACTGATACTGGAGCAGATACAGCTTTAATCTAAGGCAGAACTCTCACTTTGTTTTTTTCCATCTCAATCTATGCATACTAATTAAAGCCATATGAATGAACTTCAGCTATTAATTTTACATAACTTGATATACATGCATTGCTGAATAAACCCACGGTCCTTTAACCAAATTAGAGAAGTTAACTGTAACGGATATATTTATTAACTGAAGCCTAAGATATAATTTACTAAAACCAATATTAGAGCTGAGACCAATGTATCCGTATTTCAACCACATACATTTTCCCAGAGCATGTTATTGTTGTATAAATAGATACATATTCATCTACACCATTTCATATTAATGAAACCAGTGAATTAGCTACTTTTAACAGACGTGGCTACTTTTAACAGCTTTGTGAAAACAAGACAGCTAAGAAGTAGAGAGAGACTCTGTGTTGGAAAGAATGCAAAGCCAGAATTCAGTGGCCAAAGATGCAGACGAGAACTTATAGCTCACTCTCATGTTTTGGATAAAGCAGTTAACTGAGCCTTATTCTTCTCATTTGGATGAAGGGAGACAATATTTCTTCAATATGTAGGGATGCTATACGAGTGAAAGGAAGGGCTGAAGACATGGCTCAGCAGTTAGGAGTACTGGCTGCTCTCGCAGAGGACCCAGGTTTGGTTCCCAGCATCCACATAACCATCTGTAACTCTGGTTCCAGGGACTATGACGCCTTCTTTTAACCCTTATGGGCATTGCACGACATGGTACACTCACGCACATGCAGGCAACATACATACATATAAAATTTTTAAAAAATAATAAAAAAATGAAAGGAGATAAATATGTTAACTTAGTTTGAACTTAGTTTCATAAATACGTTAACTTAGTCTTCATATGAATAACAAACATTGTTGTTACCAGCAGTTCCCATGTCCTCAGATAAAATAAGTGATTGTCAGTGGCCCAGCAGTCATAATTTAGGAGCAGTCATTCCTAATTCCATTGTAGGTTTTTCCTTCTTCTGTGACAATTTAAGGCTGGGATGATATTCCAAATGGCCTTTGATTATACTGTATTTATTGTACATATTAAGCCTTATTACACCTTTCTTTGGCCTCTTCAGCAGAGGAGCGTCTCACAGCCAAGAAAGAAGAACAGCAGATATTGGTATCATTATCAGTCACTCCTATGGACCCTAAATGCGGCAAAAGAACATAACAGGGTATATTTGTTTTCCTGAGTAAGTAAGAAAATAAAGAGCATATGTTTCAGCAAATTCTGGGTATGTTCTTCAAGGGAGAGATAACAACAGCAAAAATGCCTCTTTTATTTGGGAGCGTGCCTGATTATGGAAGGAAGGGAGGGAGAGAGGGAGCGAGGGAGAGATAGGGAGGGAGGGAGGAAGGAAGGAAGGAAGGAAGGAAGGAAGGAAGGAAGGAAGGAAGGGAGAAAGGGAGGGAAGAAAGGAAGGAATGTTGGTGTTGACACATACAAAACAAGACTAGAGAAATCTAGTAAGTGTTTAATAGAAGTCCCTCACAGGTGATCAGTTTCTACAGATGTCAAACAGACTTTGTGACAGCAAATTTTTACCTCTGGATCTTAATGACTTTATTAGTTGAAAAATAATGGAAATAAAAATTCAGTACACCCATACAATTCTGACCCTTCACGGTGTTTCTGTGGCATCACACTGCTCTTTCAGGGCACATCTTGTCTCTTTCTGTCTCTCGCTATCTCTGTCTCTGTCCCTTTTTCTCTCATACCCCATGCATAATTTCCCTTTTCTAGTTTCTTAAAGTTGGACGAGAAATCTGGAGGTGGTTATGCATATGGCCACTCCTGGCACTTGGAAAGCCGAGGTAGGAGGGTCAGCAAGCTGAAGCTGGGTTCAACTACACATCGAAACCATGTCTTAAAAGCTGAAGACAACAATAACATCCAAAACAAATTCACTAGGAAAAGACATGTGGGTTAAGGATATGTCTGGGCCCAACACACACAGGGCTCTCAGTTTGATCCCCAGCTCAGCAAAACAAAGCAAATAGCATCATTACCACCACCACCACCACAACCAACAACAATAAAACTAAAGCCATCACTACCACCACCAACAATAAGAACAAGAAGAACACCAATAACAATGTTGTCATGACCACCACCACCAGCACAACCACCATCATCAAAAACAACAAAAACAAAACAGAAAAAAAGGACTTGCTCATCTATACCTGAACTCGGCCAGGTTTCAAAGCAAGAAATCCGGTCTTCATCTTAAGAAGGTCTCTCTGAGACATCTGTGCTGAGAGAGAGTGTGTTCTAATGGGAATGGCTCCTGTGATTTCTCCAAGAATCTTGTGGGGCAGAATACAAACTTAGATTTTTTTTAAGTAAGGGCAATATCACCACCAATATTTACGGAACCTTGGAATCAGAGATCTTTGAATAGCACATGTAATCTAACATGTGTTTTCCTAAATGAGAAAAACAAAGTCTAGAGAAGGCCAAAATGGGTGCAAAGTCAGGAAACAATTTTATATTTCCAATTTTTATTGTGCCTCATTCAGCAGCGAGAATGCTTTCTTCCTTTTTGTTTTTCTAAAGAAAGCTTCCAAGAAAACAGCAGAATTGAAGTATCCAATATCTACTGCTTAGTGGCTTTCTGCACAGTGATTTAGCTCTGATTGTATGGGTCAGCAATTTGGGTTCGGCTGTTTTACAGTCAGGGCTTGGCTTTCGGTCAGTCAGTGGGGGAAAAGTAGGCCATAGATCTTTAATTCTCAAACAGGTTGGTGAGGATGTTTACCTAAAAGTTTGTCAGTTCTCAGTAGAAGCTTTTGAGGGACCCTGCTCAAAACTTACACAGTACTTCTCTCTGTCCATAAAGGTATAAGACTGGGTAGGAGTGATAGTGAAATTGATCCTACTTGGCGAAAAACATTGTAAGTCACATTTCAAAACTGCAGAGGGGAAGAATTTGAGCCACCAGTGCAGTCTACCACAGTTTATTCAGAAAGCTTATATAAATGAACAAATGATAGATGATAGATAGATAGATAGATAGTTACAGTAAAAGATTTATTATTTTATTAAGTCACATTTCAAAACTGCAGAGGGGAAGAATTTGAGCCACCAGTGCAGTCTACCACAGTTTATTCAGAAAGCTTATATAAATGAACAAATGTGATAGATGAGATAGATAGATAGATAGTTACAGTAAAAGATTTATTATTTTATGCATTTTTATCAGTTTTTCATAACATTCCAACAATCTCTGAAAATTATTTAACATTTAATTCTCCTCAAACAGAAATAATGTTCCTAAGGCTCAAGTACCATATCTACCCCTGTTACTATCTTCATGTACAGTACTATATCTATCTGTTTCTGGGCAGAGTATGGGCTCTGTACTATTCTTATTAATTCATAGCTCAGGTCAGACCAGGTAGTCTATTGAATCAAGTATGGTAACTAAATAAGTCTTTTCATTTTTAATTGTTGTTATTCATTTTCACATACTAAATACACATTCCTAATAAACTATAGAATATTAGTTTTACATTATAGCCTTAATGAATTAACATAAACATAGAGGTTTAAGATATGACCTCACAGTTCTATAAGTCATAAGTCAGGAGAGATTAAGCTGAATTTTCTGTTTTTTTACAAGGCTGAACTCAATGCATTGACTGTATAGACTCTTAGTGGGAGAGTCATGAAAAATCCCCACTTCTAATCTCATTCAAGTTCTTGCTATGATTGTTTCATAAGATTACAGAGCCCCCCCATATCCTTGCCAATACTAGCTGTAGGTTATTTTCCTCCTGCTCATCTTCTGCTTCTGCCTTCCACAGCCTCTCCTTTGTTTTCCTCTTTTACTCTGCATGTTTATAGGATTAATTTGGTATCACCCGAATAATCCAGAATATTCTATCTTTTAATCAGATGATTACATCCCTGGAGTTTCCTCAGTGCAGTAACTAAGTGAAGATTTGTTAAATAACCAGGGGAAGAAAGCCTTTAGAATTCTGTTTGCCATGTGTAGGGCAACATTTATGATTAACCAGGTTTGGGAAGAAACTTACCAAATGATTAGTAAGAGAATTCATTAACTTAGATTTATATAAATAACTGATGGAAAGCTGAAGTAGTAAATGATAGTAATACAACTCAACAACTTTGAATGATTTTACTAAGTCAGTTTAAGTTGGCCATGAATGATTTATATCCAGTTTACGTACAAAGATGAAAGAGAGAAAATGACACAAAGGAGGAATGAAAAGAAAGTTCAAGTTGAGAAAATTAAGAAAATGTAACTTCCTTTATTTCCCTCTCCCTTCCTATCCTCTCCTTCCTTCTCCCTCCCCTCCCCCTCCTTCCCTCCCCTCCCTTTCCTCTTTCTTGAAGCAGGAGATAAAAATTTTAAGCACTAAGATGATATTAAATTGGATTGTGCTCAGTTGCACTTTCCATCTTGGTGGTGAATCAACCCATGGTGTGCCCTTCCCTCCCCGCTGCTCTCCCCTCCCCTCCCCTTCCCTTCCCTTCTCTTCCCAACACTATTGTCCAGAGGTTTCAGACAGTTGGGTGTAAGAGCGGCTAACACATATATGGCTGCTAGATTTATCTAGTTAATCTTAACTATATTTTTTTGTCATTGTGCTTTTGGGAAAATCATTTTACATAACCTTTTTCCTGAAGCCTTCACAATATTTTCAATGTACATAATTTAAGTTTGTATTTCAACTATTGATATCCTTGCCGCCATTTTTGTTATCTTTGTTTCTTATATTTCTGTGATATTCTTTATTCTGACTCTTCTTAATTAGATAATCAAATGAATTCCACACTAATCAAGAGGTGAGGAAAAGTCATGTAAAAAGTCATAAGGACACTTGTGGATAAAAGTTATCCTGAGAAATAGAACCAGGATGGAGAGAGAGAGAGAGAGAGAGAGAGAGAAAGAGAAAGAGAGAGAGAGAGAGAGAGAGAGAGAGAGAGAGAAATTGACGCGCAGAAATTGACTCGCATGATTTAGAGCCTGATAAGCCCCAAGATCTGCAGGTACCATGCTAGAGACCAAGAAGAGCTGAGCACATAGGTCCAGTCTTCTGAAGGCTAGAGAATGCATAGATATTGGAATCCAAATGCCAACAGGCTTGTGACACAGGAAGAGACTTTGCAACAGTATGAAATATCCAAAAGTAGGAAAGGAAATTCTAACCAAAGACAGAGAAAAAATGTCTCCATTGAGCTTCAGGCAGTCAGACAGTAGGGAATCCCTCTCTGCTGAAGGAAAGCTGGCTTTTGGGCCTTTTGTGTTAGGGAAGTGTTGGACTAACTGAGGAAGTCCCACACACATCAAAGAAAGCGATCTAGTTTACACAGTCTACCATTTCAAACATGAAGCTCATCCGGAAACATTTCAATTACACATCCAGAATAGTATTTGAAAAAAATGGCTGGGCATCCCTCCTGCAGGCCAGTGAAGTTGACATAGAAAATCAACCATTTAGGTGGTAGACTGAATAACAGTCTTAAATGTATATTGCATGTTCATCCTCAGCTTTTGTGAATATTATTTTGTACACAGAGGAGATCTGGAAGATGTCTTGAGATAACAGACTTTTCTGGACTATCTGAGTTGTCATAACAGTACTGACAAGTGTCCTTCTAAGAGAGGCAGAGGGAGACTGACTAGAAAGGAGGTAGTATAGCAGTTGATACAAGACACTGTGCTTTGAAGATGACAAACCCAAGAGCCGAGTGCACTACTTTGAGAAATGTCCCCAATAGGCACACATATTTGAACTTTTGTTCCACAGTAGATGATGCTGTTTGGGAAATTACGGAACTGTTTGGAAACAGCTTTGCTGGAGGAAGTACGTCACTGGAGGTGGTCTTTGAGAGTTTATAGCTTTGCCCTATTTCCTGTTCTCTCCCCTTCCTATGTGAGGATGGAATGTGATTTCTTAGCTTCCTCAGGACTGTGGGGCCAGCCTCCCAGTCCTGTTGCCAAGCCTTCCCCATCAGGATGGACTGTATCCCCTTTGCAATGGTAAGTCAAAATAAACCCATTTCTGGTTTACATTGCTTTTTTGTCAGGGTGATTTTTCACAGCAACAGAAATAAACTAATATGCTAAGGAATGTGAAGCATGCAGCTCTGAAATTATAGAAGGGAAGTAAGTGTCCTGAAGCTACTCCAGGGAGTGTGATCCTGTCAGCATCTTGCTTTCTGCCCAGTGGAATTCATTGTGAATGTCTGGTCTCCAAAACTATATAATAATAGCTATATATTTCTTTAAGGTGTTAAATGTGTGCTAATCTGTTACAACAGAAATTGGAAATTATCTGGATGCCAGGGAAAGAAAGGTGAGGGATTTTTTCTCTTGACACCTGAACAGTTCTGTGATGTAATCACGATTAGCTTAATAATATAAAATTATCATTCATTCCATTCAGATAATTTATGTCACAGCACTTTAGCACTTTGTTTTCCTTTAAAGTATTGTCAACATTGTCTAATTTTTTGTATCAGTCAAGCTTACAACAAGAAATAAAAGCCCAACTCAAATGCATCTTGAGATAATAACAAAGAAATTACTTACAGAGATTTGGAAAGAGTTAAATTAATGAGAAAGAGGTAGTGATTAGAGATTGGCAAAACTGGGAAACTATTGCCAAACTTGGGCCTGAAAGACCAAGGAGAACAGGTAATTGCATCCACACTCTGAGAGGAACAGAGCTGAGGAAGACGTGCTGTGTGGAACAGAGCTCTAATTGCAAACAGTCCAGAGGAGCCAGAACATAACCAAGATCTACCACAGTTTACCTCTCTCCTTGTCCTTTGAATCTTGCTGAGTCACTGCATTGACCCAAATGATGGATTTAGTAAAGTTCTGGTTTGGGTGAAAATAAGCAAAACAGAAAAGATGCTACGCATCTGCTGATAGTGGGTCAGAGAAACTGCACTGACTGGCATACACACAGAAACAGGATTCAAGAAAAACAAGTGCAATTGAGTGCAACCCCTTTGTTCTGTCCATGAGAGTCCTCCTTTAAGAACCTGGGAGAATTGCTGGGGTGTGGATACCATATAATTTTCTTCTTTGTTTTCCAGGAGATTCTGAATTGCCCCCTTACATGGAGTTGCCTAGCTTTGATCTGACTTCTTAGCAGAAGTAGTAAAAACCTGACTTCATTTGTCATTTGGTCAATTATTGTTCTGAGACTATCAGAGGCTTTGAGGTATCTGAGGTTTTAGGAATCAATGAGATGGTCTTATACAGAGTGATGTGATGGGATCGCAAGCTTTGGGGCCTGAATTCTTCACTAAGGCAGTAGAAAGAACAGTGTATGCAGGTGATTGAAGGCATGTTCATGAGAGATGAAACCACCATGCCTGATGAGGATTGTGTAGACATAAGAATGCATAATGTTAGTGCTAGAAACTGAACCTGACTAATGATTTGGGGTTATTTAAAAATTTTTGGTTTATACCAATACACTGCATACATTCTTGAAGTTTTGGTAAACAATTATCATTTGTTTAGAATGTAGTTGGCTATCTGGCAGAAAAACCATTAAGAGATTTGGATCACATGAGTATGAGGATACAGGCTTGACAATCTCTTCTCATCAAACACAAACCGTGATTCTTGTCACAGTCTAGGTCTAACATGTGACTACTTAATAACCCAGTTCCTTGTCCTCCATGAGATAGAAGAAAGCAGGCATTTCAAGACACACAGGAGGACCCCTGCTGTCAATTCTTTGCTCTTCTGTAGTCTGAGGAGTACTCAGAGGGCACAAGAGTCAAAGCCTCTCCTTAAGGTGGGCATCAATCTCTTCATAATTAAACAATGGAACATGACATAAAGACGTTATGATTCTGATGCTCTGCCAAGTGTGCTTGTAAGGATGGTCCCAAGAAAGGAAGGCTGGGATTTGTTGGGAGAATTAAGAAATCCTACATTATAAAAAAGATTTTAGAAGACGCATAGAGTGTGAGAAATTAAAATAAAGGAGAGAAGATGTTTATAAGGAGTAGAAAAGAACTGTGGTAGTCAGAAGCAAGGACTAGGAAGCAATGGTTACTATGAGATTTTAAAGTGAAATGATCGCAAAAAACCCCAAATGAAAGTTTATGATTTGGGCCGCGATGTGACAAAAGCACTGGTGATGGAGGTTAGTCCACAAACTGCTGGGGAGAGTAGAAGAGACAGTGGCAGAAGGGAAGAAGTCCAGCAGACAGCACTACAGCAAACGCCCTCTTCAAGGTTTGCATGCATACAAAAATAATTGTGAAATTTTAAGAGCATGACGTGCTACTATCACTTGTTTTATATCACACTTTATCTTGCTTTGTGCAAAGCAGCAGAAGGCTCCATAAATGGGCACTCCCCAATATTAAACATACACACATTTCTCTAATCTTTTGCTATAAGAACAATCTAGGCAGTCGAAATGGACAGCCACAAGCTTCCCGGTTTGTGTCTACTTTTCTCTTTGGGATTCTCATGCTGGGATTGTTGCTGTTACTTCTAGAATACGCTTCTTCAGAAAGATGCTGCTCCTGTTTTAAAACTGGAGGAAACATGCGATCTTCCCTAGTGTGAGGACTCCAACATTTGAAAGGAGAGAATCATAAACACTACTGTAATTTAATAGAACATCAAAGAATAGCATAAAGAATACAGTTACAGGTAGCCAAGTTTACAAAGCCCGAGTTCCCAGTTCTACAGTTACTAAATCATTGACCCAGAAGCTTAATGTAATACTGCAGTGTCTGGTTCCTAGCATATCAACTGGTTGCCTTTAATGGTTCCCTTCGTTTGCTTGTGCTGTCTTCTATTTCTCTAAAAGGATTTCACTTAGTTCTGGTATCTTGGCCTATGATAAGTGTCATAATTCTTTACTATTAATTACCATTTCTGTTTATTAATACAAGTAATGGCTTATAATTTTTGACTATGACAAACATAATCATTACAGATTCATATAAAACTATTTCCTTCATACATTTAAACATAACATATAGGGAAATAAAAATAATTTTTAGAGTGTCGTATTAGGATTTTTGTATTACTGACTCTAGTCATTTTGATAAATTACAAGTATAACAGAAGTTAAAGGTCACTAGTGAGCAACAGGTCCACATTTTGGTAGATATGGGTAATTTAAACCCAACACATTAAAGTCAGCATTCTAAATGCAGTTTCTATGTCCCTCTCTAAGAAGTATGGAAAAATAATTCCCATGTACTGAACCCTGTCATGATAGATAAGGAAAGATTTTAGCAAAGAAAACCTTATCTTTAAATACTAATATTTAAAGAAAGCAAAATATATTCATTCTATAATTCAAATGCAGAAAGAAAAGAAATGGCTTAAAGAATGAAATGAGGGTGGTTTGGAGAGATGGCTCTGGTTAAGAACATATGCTGTTCTTACAGAAGACCAGGGTTCAATTCCTAGCACCCACATGGCAGCTAACAACCATCCATCAGTTCGAGAGGATATGATGGCCTCTTCTGGCCTCTGCAGGCATTGCATGACAAGGTGCATTCACATACACGCAGGCAATACACTCATGCACATAAAAATAAAAATTTAATTATAAGAGTCTGAGGAAAGAGTAATTAGCTTTGGGAGAAAGAGCTTTCTCTACATATGTGCCTATTATCCACTTATCTATCATCTATCTATCTACCTACCCATCTATCTATCATCTATCTCTCAAGAGGCAGCATCAAACAGTCTAGAAAGAAACTCTTAAAGGACAGAGGCTCCCCTACTATCTACCCCTGGGAGTTGTTTTGCTCTCTCAACTTGAGAGGTCTGAGATTGTTTGTATCATCAAAGAATGTGACACAAATTGTTCATATAATCAAAGAATGTGACACAGTGCTTCTAGATAAATGATTCCAGAAAACTGATAATTGCTCACTAAATATTAAAATAATTCAAAGAATCTATCAGTGCATGCATGCTAATTACAGCACACAGTAAGTCCCTATCAGGCATCTTTTATATGAAATCTGAATGAGAGTAAAAGAAAGCTAAATATTTCATCTTCAGTATCAGTCTGGGGAGTATACTCACAGGGAACATTTATGAGACCATAAAAGTTAGTGTGTGATTAAACAAGACATGCATCCAACACTTTATAAAGCAGAATCCTGTACTAATGTTAAGATTGTCAATGTTCAGTAGGGTAGGGAAATCTAAGGGCACCAACGCAGTCTTGTAAGAGGAGCCCACATTATTACCATGGCATTGCTAGGGGGAAAGAAATCACTTCATTCTCATGTACCTGATCTGTATGATGAGATAAATGCTGAAGATCTTAGCACAGACAATCACTGATAAGGATTAAGAAAACCACTTGAAGTCTCAGTATTGATTTCATCATATCATGGAGTACAAGCAACATTGAGATAAGAAGGGAAAGAGGAGTGGGGTGAGGGGTAGACAGTGAGGTGATAAACCCAGTGGGGGCACACTTTGTGGAAAGGTTACCTGGGGAAGAGAATTTATTCTGGGATGTAACATGGATAATCAACATTTATAGAAGTATTTATATTAACTTGGAATAGACCTAAAGGAACAAACTATTGGTTTATCTGGGCCAACTGTAAGGTCTTAAACAGCCAAAAGGAAAGTATAACCAAAGATTAATGGGGTCAATATAATTTTCAAGAGTCCATATGTATAGCTAAAGGGTATATAACAAGAAACAATGCCAGACAGGAGATACCTTTGAGTTATTGCCCAGGGCGGCCCAAAAGACTCCCAGACAGTAACTCAGCACAGAACTGGGAAAATGAACAGCAGACCCCAATCTTATCTAAAGGAATATTGAAAACTGATTGCTGTTGATGAGGAACAGCTGATCTTCCTAAAACAAGGATCCCTAGATAGTTTGACTAGAATCAGCAGACAGACAAGAACTGGGGAATGGCTGGGGAGGACTGACAACACAGTGGACAGTAATAGGGATGACAGAGTATATGGGCTCCAGTGTGTGGGATGGGGGAGCCTATGGGAGGGTGCCATTTGGGAATTGGGTATATAGATGAATAAGATTGTGTGGGATGTTCTGTATGATATACATACAAAAATGTCAACAAATTTTTAAAAAGACATATTTGAGGAGGAAGCATAAAAATGTACTTCATGTTAAA
>NW_008360327.1:5354287-5367038 GCF_000622305.1 Nannospalax galili
TATAGGGTTTATACTTAGTACAAAATTGTATAACTAATAATTCAACTGTAAACCTAAAAATTTACAGCCAATTTTGAAAGAGATGTATCTTAGCTCTGGAAATTGTTATTGAATGAGAAAAAAATGATGTAATGAAATGCTTCTTCTAATCATGTGGTTATTAAATTTAAATTTTTTTTTTAATTTCAAAAAGAAATACAATATTTGCTATCAATCAAATGTACATACAAATCAATGTCAGTAAAATTCAGGAATATTTATTTCAAAAAAAAAGAAACAGACTATCAAATAGCAAAGTTAATACAAGCTAAATATCTACAGCATAATTTGCTAAATGTTTGGCTTTCTAATACACCATTTTTTTCTCTTTCCTGCCAGTAAATTGGTTCCAAACTGAGATCTTTCAGTCTCACTTACAATGGCTTTGTCAGTTCCTCCAGTCAGTTTTCCTTTTGATATATTAAAATCCATGGTTTCCTTCCCAGGACCTCCCACATTTCAGCCAAAGAAGTCAGACAACTTGGTTTGGATTCAGCCTTGAATTCTCCCCCTCTTTTCTCACAGAGAGTTTTCTGCCAGGGACATGTTGGAAATGAGCCAGGCTTCTGGTGCTCTAGCATTGCCCCTCTGCCAAAGAAGCCTGCTCACAGTGGGCTCCCCTGCAAGAAACGGGCTGTCTCCTGGTGGTGTTCACTCCCTGCTCTCTGTTTTATCCAGTTGTCACAAGTCCAGCCACTTCTATGAGCACATTTCTCTCTAAGGAACTTTTAAGTGGAGGGAAGAGGAGGCCCAGTGAGTCATTTGCTCCACGTGTTGCTCCCAGGGACATAGCCGCTTGCTTCATTTAGCCTGCACCACCACAAAAAATTCACTCTCTTAGGGGCAGGCGGTTAATGCTCTTTTACAGACAGATTTGGAATACCTCTGTTCCCAGAGAGGAACTCTCACAAATCCTGGGTCTAGATTTTTCAGTCATTTTGATTTCTTTCTGAACCTTACCATTTTTTACTCACCCAATATTGAAGAAACATTTCACCTCTAGAAGGCTTAGCCTCCCAGTGCAGTTAAAATTTCCAGTGTCACCTTCTGAGAGTTTTAGATACATGGACTGTTAATGGAGTCTAAAGAGCTCTGCAGACTGTGAAGGGCTGTATTTTGATGTTTTTAAAATGCAAATTGCTCCCTAGGTAGAAAAGACAAAGTTGTTGCCTATAGAATTAGTTATGTCGTATTTATGCTGCCTCCCTTATTTGACCTCAAAACTTCAATTACAAAGTGAACATTGCATTAAAATATATCTGGCTTTCCTTTTAGAACCAATATTTGATAATTGTATGTTACTTTTTGTTATTTAAGAAAGAGAGAGAACAAGTTTTATGAGACCCAGAAAATTTTCTGATTATCCTGTTTCTTCACTTAAACACTGACTTTTTTGAGAAAATAATTGTATTTGTTAAGAATCTGTTTTGGAAGCAATGGTTTCATGCAGCAAGTGTCACAGCTAATAAGATACAACAGACCCTCCCATTAAGCACTAGAACTGTGATGACAAATCCTGTTTTTATCTCTTAAATGTACTCTCGTTGACCCATATTACAAGCAATACTTATCAAGGTTTTAGCTACAGAGCAGATGGAACTGATCTGTGACTCAAACATTCTGATACTGCTTTGTGAATGCCAGACTCTCTGCAGGCAGATCAACTTGGGGAGAATGTGGGCACAGGTGAACACAGGTGGCATGTAGTTTGTTTCATGGTCAATTGTGTTGTGATAAGTTTGATTGTAGAGCTAATTGCTTTGTATGACTGTCCTGTTTATAGAAACTACATCGAATAAGGACATTTGCTTTTGTGAAATCAGTTCGCCAGGAAAGCCCATTGAAATGAAAAGAAACTAATTGAAAGTAATAGGGAATTACCTGAACATATAGTGCCAGTAAATTAAATTAATTGAAGGTAATTGATAGTGACTGGAATTAATAAATGTAATGGAAACAAATTTTACTTAATTGAAATTTATTGAAATTGAATTAAACTCAATAACTCAAAGTCTATTAAATTTAATAGATTCCAATTGATATTAATTATAGACAATGCTTAGTTATAACAGACCATTTTTAAAGGCTTCCCACTGAATTTGTACTCTATGACTGTCTATAACATGAAAAACATTTCCTCTATAGAGGAAAAAACGATGTATACTAGAATAAAATACTGCTTTGGAATTTCAGATTTCTCTATGGAATAGGTGATATGAAGAATTTGATTCTGACAATGGAGCTTCCCTTAAAGACTTAAGAAGATAAAAAAAAATGGCTTTATCTCCTTTGAGGAGACTTGGAATTTAATGAGAACATTTTACCTGTTAAAACATTAGGTTTGATTGGGTAAATGCTTTACAGTACATGTTGTTTTCAGAGTCTCTTATCTTTACAGCTATGTCATCAAAGCCTTTACTTTGTCTCCTTCAGTTACAAAGCATTGTGACCCAGAATTCCTGGAAAGAAGCTGTGTCTGTAAAAGCGGAGTGATTGATTTGAACTTCAGTCCTGTGGAGGCTGGAATGTTGCAAGTCCAGAACCAAATCATCTTAGGGCAACTTTAGTCCCCTTAATAGTCATTTATTGCCCTCCACTCTATACGACCTCACATCTTCCATGACCATTAGGCAAATTCTTTGGAGTGTATGAACAGACCCTTCGTTACCACCAACCAAAGGACTAAGAATGCTGCTCAGATTGCATCTGAGTCTTACAGCAGAGGTTTTTCTGTGTTGCTGCAACATGTCGGCCCAGTGCACTGACCAATGCATTTGAAATGTGTGCTATTTTATGACTTGCTTTGTTCTGTTACTATAAATAGTTCATGAAATTGCTACCCCATTGGAACATGGTATTTGGGGAGACAAGTCTGTGTTCCAGGGCCATGGTCACTCATATTTGGCTCCACAATGAACTATCTCCTTTCTTCCTTTGAGATGAGAGCTGTTACTTTCATTAACAGCATCCAAAATCTCCGAAGTTTCCACAGACATATGCTGGAGATTCAAGGACTCACGTTTGCAGCTTCATCTTCCTCAGCACTGGGGCTTTGGGGGACACGCTTGGCTTCCTGGTGTGAAACATAGGGTCTGCCCACAGTCCTTTCACCTCAGCAAAGGTCCAGGGTGCATTTGGGGAATGTTCTGCCTTTTACCAGCCTTACTGTTTACTGAATGGCATTTTATGAAGAAAATAATTTTCTCTAAAAGAACTGCACCCAAATTATTCTACATGAACAATATATTAAATAGTTACAGGACTACAGACAAAGTTCCTCATGTGGAATGAGAAGAAGGCCAAATCATTTTGTTTACGTCAGGCAAAGCCAGTACTTAGTGCACAGACAGGTAATTCTCATATACTACTAGACTTGCTGAAATTGTATCAGAAGTACCTTTATGTCATTTATTAGAAGTATTCACCACGAGAGACATCGGAATTAAAAAAAAAAAATCTCTGGGTAATGACACAAACCATGGGAGGGTCACATGCTAAGTACAGGAAGCTCACCCCAGGCCACAGCCTTCTTTTCCTTCTTTCCACGTCTATTTTTTTTCTCAGACCCGTAGCCCTCAGGCCAGTTCTTTCCTTTTTTGTTATAAAAACTGACTGACTAGGCCGGGCGTGGTGGCACACGCCTTTAATCCCAGCACTCAGGAGGCAGAGGCAGGCAGATCTCTGTGAGTTCAAGGCCAGCCTGGTCTACATAGTGAGTTCCAGGTCAGCTGGGGCTGCAGAGAGACCCTGTCTCAAAAGACCAAAAAAAACTGACTTGTTAGGGCCCTTGACATGGCTCAGCCAGTAGAAGCACTTCCAGTCTGGGTTTAATCCCTGGATCCTACAAGGTGGCAGGAGAGAATTGACTCTTGCTGTCCTGGCACACCTGGGCCTGCACACACAAAAGTACACACACACACACACAGACACACACACGCACACACACACACCTTAAATTAATTAATTTAAAAAATTTCAATTACTTTTAGACACTAGATTCATTTTAAAACATAAGAATACCATGAAAAGTTGAGAAACTTTGCTTACCTCCCAAATTAAACACAAGTCTATTTATGAAACTTTTAGCTATGAGCAACTAGGATGGGACCAAAGCACCACAACCCTGATGATCTTGGAGAGGGTCCTGGTCATGTGCATTAGACCTTCTCTGCCTATGGGATTCATTGTTATCTGAAGCACCCTGAAACCCATGCTGACTACTTAGCAAGGTATTTGTAATTTCACTTCTCTATGGTAGAGGAATGTAACATCACTTATATTGGGGGAACAACAACATTAATGCAGATGCAACGAATGTTTTTAATTATTTTTCTGCAAATCATTAGCATTCATAAACTAATCTCTCAGGGTGAGTGTGTGCATTTTAAAGATTTTTATTTTATTTTATTTTATGTATATTTATGTGTGTGTGTGTGTGTGTGTGTGTGTGTGTGTGTGCATGAGTTTATGTGTTCTACACATATGCCAGCAGAAATCAGAAGAGGGTGTAGGATCCCATGGAACTGGAGTTACAAATGATTGTGAGCTGCCCAATATAGGTGTTGGGAACTAAACCCTGGTAAGTGCTCTTTAACCATTGAGCCATCTCTCCAGCCCCACAAATGAATGTGTATCTTTTAAAATACATAATTTGTTGAGACTTTTTAGAGGTACAGAGTTCTAACAGAATTTGTACTTGGGTACTTTTGAAAAACACTTCAATCTGTCCATAGGATACTTTTTTGGGAGGCTTTTTGAGACAGGGTCTCCCTGTAACCCCAGCTGACCTGGAACTTGCTATGTAGGCCAGGCTGGCCACAATCACACAGAGATCCACCTGCCTCTGCCTCCAGAGTTACTGGGATTAAAAGCTTGGACCACTACACCCAGCATCATAAGATGATTTTGAATTTTTAATTTTATAATGAGAACTTAAAAACTCTAGTAATATCTTTAAGTTTGCATAAATTTGTAATAAAGTAAAAAGTATAGGTTACCCAAACTAAATGGAATTCTTTAGTGAATAAAGTAGTTCAACTGGTAATAGATGTAGTACCATAATTCAAATGTTCAAAAAACACTTTAATTTTCATTGGTAGTGGTCCTGTGTAAAGCCCTGGTCAAAGAGTAAAGGCATCAAAACAAAGAAATCCCAGGTTGAACACCCCAGGTAAGGAGGAGAGAGTATTTTCCTTTTTCTTGGCCTTTTTCTTTTACTTTGTTCCTCAAGAGATTGATGATGCTCATCCACATGAGTGGGAGGGATTTTCTTTTTTTTATACATATATTTATATTTTATTTTATGTGCATGCATGTATTGCCCGCATGTATGTAAGTGCACCCTTGCCATGCAATGCCTGTGGAGGACAGAAGAGGCTGAAAGATCCCCTGGAACTGGAGTTACGGACAGCTGTTAGCTGCCATGTGGGTGCTGGGATTCGAACCCGGGTCTTTTGCAAGAACAGCCAGTGTACTTAACTGCTGAGCCATCTGTCCAGCCCTGGGAGGAATCTTCTTAATTCAGTATACTAGTTCAAATGCTAATCTTTTCAGGAAACAACCTCAGAGACACACCCAGAAAGGATGTCTTATAGGCAATTTAGGTTTCCCTGAGTCTAATCAAATGGCCACATATAATTAATCATCATACCTTCTTATAAAAACAAACATATTTGTAAGTGTTCCCATTGTGTATTTCAGCATATTTATCACAGCCTCTATAAGAACTTTATCTTTTAAATTTGCATATACTTCCTTCTGTTAACAAAGTAGAAGGTGTATGTAGCATAAGTTTGCCTCCAGATTTGCCCAGACAGTATCATAGCCCCATTCCTGCCTTTGAGTTGTGTATCCCTGGCCAGATACAATAATACTTTCCTCCTCAATTTCTTTGTAATCGCCATGAAGATAGCAATACCTATTCAAAGCTTTGCTGTAACAATGGAATGAACTTATTCTTATAAAGAACTTAGTGTGGAGTAAGTTAAAAAATAGGACAAAAAGTAAGCTGTTGACCTTCTTAAGAAAGGCAATATCTAATTCCCTGCTGTTTTCTTAGCACCTATGTCAGAATATTTATTATACCAAAAATGAGATTTCCTCCTCTCTGAAACGTGTGCCTCAACTCCTGGGTCTGTGTTCCTTATGTGGCTCTTCGACTTTTTTCCTGAATAACTTACCCATTAACTTGTACAAAATAAAAAAAACATGGATATGAATGTTAATTCTCAACACCAAATCTATGTGATATTTGTATCTGAGTGACACTAAATGAATTGATTCAATGCAGCTGATGAAGTTTTGCATGATGACAGATACTGAAATTTTATAAATGATTCTAAACAATGGTAGTATTCTAAAACATGTATTTCCTTGTTAGATGCTATGTCACAGGGCATGTCTTCAGAATTAAATCAAGTAATCATGTGGTCTACACAGATGCTTTTTTCTGCCCAGATGTGTCATATCCTTTATTGAAAATGTATATTAAAAATGTAAAATGTCCTCATTTCATCTAAATATTCTTTTATTTCAAAAGCTTCTGTTTTGCTAACTGAATTGATTTTTTTGAGGTAAGAATTTAAAGTTGATTTTTTCTTTGACTTTGCTATTCTGCTTTCAAACACTAAAGAATATTCTTCAGGAAATCACTATAGAGTGTACAGAGTTTCATTTTCAGTTCTTTGTAGATCAGAGAGTTCTTGAATTTGGTTTAGTTATGAGCAGTGCACCTAAAACACGCAGCTTTCAAGGTGGAGATATGACTGTGGTCTTGTTAACAACTTTTTTCTTTCTTTCTTTCTTTCCTTCCTTCCTTCCTTCCTTCTTTCCTCCCTCCCTCCCTCCCTCCTTCCCTCCCTCCCCCCTTCCCTCTCTGTTTCTTTCTTTCCTTCTTTCCTTCTGTATAAGTATTCATGCCACAGGACTCTTGCAGAGATCAGAGGATAATTTGCAGGAGTATGCCATCTCTTTCCACCATGTAGTTTCCTGGGTTTTAGTCATCTCAATGGCCCACTCATTTTCTGTAAAGCAGAAAGTTCAATTTAACCACCCCAGACATACGATTTCCTCAGGCATGACAAGAGACACTTCTTCCATTTTTGTACCACCAGGCAACAGTTGTCACTTATCGCCAGCTTGATAACCCCTAAACTCTCCACACCTTTTCAGAGGCAGCCAAGGAATGGAGAACTTCAACACCAAGCCTTCTGGAATGGGTGACTTTCAGGCCACTATAAAGTGAACTGAAATAATGATATCAACACCGAAATTATGATAAGATAGTGTTTTTCTGAGTCAGGGTGAGTTTGTAAAATGATTCAGAATGACCTATTTATTAAAGAGATGAGTTAACTTTTAAGAATAACTTATTTGAAACTGCTATTCAAAAATTCCAAACTTCCATATCACATTCTCCTATGAAATATGTTTGTTATTCCCTATAAATTTTATATAACAGAATACAACATTATTCACTGAGTTTCTTTCTGTCTTCTTGAGATAATCACGTCCTTGGGGCATTATAAGGGAAGACATGCATCCAAGCCACTCTAATCCCCAGGAGTGTGATTGCCTTGTGGTAATTATACCCTCTTTCAAGATGTCTTATGCTATTATTATGGTGCCTTATTGCTCAAATACCACAGAGATATGAGATAATGTAATTACTTTGCCTTATCATGCTTTAATAAATAATGTAGGAAGGATGACTTCTGAAGCAATCTTGTCTAAAGAGGCCAAGTATTCAGAGGGAAGGGGCTTGTGATATTGTTGGTATTAATTTCCAGAGCTGAGGCTAAGCAATTGAAACATTAACATCAGACATTATTTCACCATGAATGTTTAAATAAAAGCATAAAGCAGGATATATCAAATCATGGCTTCCTCTCTGGACACTTAGAGAGCACATTGCCCATCCAAGTGTGAACATTTGGCACGTCTTTGTCTTTTGTGGGATGAAAAGATGTCTGAGATTTGTTGTCTGTCTATTCCTGGACTTTCTCATACCTCTTCATCTAGTGTAATTGTTATAAAGGTGAATCGATATGTGTTTGAAGCATGGGCTATTACATAAAGAATAAGTCTCCCACAGCCATTGATTTAATAACATTTAATGATCGTTTTTCTCACTTGCATTATTGGAGACTGAATTTCCCTTTAGTTTATTAAATATGTAACTACTCTATTGATCAGTGCTCTGGAAGAGAATTCTGATTATTATTAAAAACATTAGATACACTGAGAATGATCTTCTAACTTTATAGTAACATGGGTATTATTTGCCTAAGGAAAGCCTCAGAATGCAGCTATGAGAAAGCCTCTTATTAAGTAAAGAATAATTTAAGCAATTTTGGCTTCTGCCTAATCAAAGAAATACAAACAGAAGAAATATCTGGATTAGAGGCTTTGTGACAATGCAGTTTTAAGTGCCTACCTGCATGGAGCATTGTGTTGAGTATAGAGTTCTCCAAACTGAGAACAGTGGCCAAAGAATTGAATAAATGGGTGAATTAGTGAAGGAGCCAAGTCAGTTAGAAAACTTGAAGGGACTGTGTTAATCACACAGAGACAAATACAGTACATGCTCAGAGCAATGTTTTAAAGTGTTAGGTAGTATGATGATTAAATTTCTATTTCATTGCTCAATCACTATTTTATGTTTAACTAAACATGGTCATGATAAAAAATAAAAGGTAAATTCAAAGTAATTTCACAATGGAGTAAGACAAAGAAGAGTAAGGAAGATGTGGTTGGTGTCGTGGAACAAAGGATATTCTTAGTGACTTTGCAATCTAGATCTTAAAAATGAAAATATTGAGGCTGTTCACTATGGTGTATAGCACAGCCATTGATCATTGATTATGGAACAGGAATGGTGATAGACCTTCATTTAAACTTTTTTTAAATGCCAATTTTCAAATCATGTTCAACTCAGTGATTGTGTGTAATAAAGTGAATGATGACTTCTAAATGAACAGTGTACTCATTTTCCATTATTACTGCAAAAAAAAAAATCTACAACCTAAGTGGCTTATAACAAGCACAGAGTGGATCTCACTGGATTTAAACTCAGGACTAGGCTGACTGTGTTTCTTCTTAGAGGTTCTGAGGAAAATCAGTTTCTTCACCTTTTCAAGCTTGTAGAGGGAAGCTTCATTCCTTGACTGATGGCCTCTTTTCCTCCACATTTAGAGCTATTAACAGAAGGTTGAGTCTGTCTTACAGAACATCATTATGGTTTTCTTCCATTTTTAGGGACATTTCTGAGTACACATTGTGAACCCGGATAGTCCAAAATAATCTCATTAGTTTTAGGTGAGCTGATTAGTAAGAGGTATTCCCTCTGCAAAGTTTAATTCTTTTTGTCATATATTTTCTCATGGTTTGGATGTAAGCTTTTTTGGAGGGAGGAACAATATTCTGACTGCTACAAGCAGAATCTCTGGAACTTGAATATAAGGATGAACAGTGTGTTTTGGACTTTGTTTTCATACCCATTAATCTTGAAAAGCTAGAGAGGAAATTAACACTCAGTTATTTTCAGGCACTTCCATTTTAGTAATCTTTCTGGGATATCTCAAAAGAAATAATAGCTAGATAAAAAAAATAGGTTGAATATAATCTCCTCAGTTGATGATGGAATATACCCTGAGAAGTCTGAAAAAAATTTAAGAATACCACAAAACAAACAAAGTTAATGAATTGGGCAAGTCTAGCCACAAACTAATTATATAAAAGAAGAATTTTAGCTTTGTAACTATTGCGTTTAGTGTTATAAATAATTTGTGTGCAGTAACACAAAAATTAGTCAGAATGTTGTGTATAACCAAATATCTTCCTTAACAACTTGAAAATTCTCAACTGTCTAAGAAAGTTACTAGATTAAGACCTTGTATCTACAGGAGTATCTCACTAACATAGAAACATGTAGAAAGGATGATAAATAGCTCTTATGGTTTGTAGCTTAAATGTCCCCCAAAAGCTCATGTGTTGAATGCTTTATTTCCAATGTATCAGCGTGTAGTTTAGACAAGGGAAGCCTTAAGAGGCAACTGGGTGGTGAGCACTCTGATCTCATAAATTGACTGACTCATTTGTAAATTCAAAGCTTAATAGGTGGAAGGCAAGGGACACTGTTCTAAAAGTGAGTTATTTCTTTGCTTCTCAGCTGCGGTGATGTAAGGAGGTCTCTGCCTTGTGCATCCTCCATGAAGTACTGCCTCAGTACATTCCCCAAACAACTGAGCCAAGTGACAACTGTAATCATTAAAGCTGCAGCATTTTCTCTTTTAGGCTGATTTATCTCAACTCTTTTGTTACAGTGATGGAAAGTCAACTAATACAAATAAGTTATGTCAACAGTTGATGGAACCTAAGGAAATGCTTTAATGAAAACAAAGTCCATGTCAGTCAGTGCTCATCCAGTTAAAAAGGAATGCAGTGCCAGATATGAGACCTTCCTTAAAGCAACAAACATGCTGTACAGCACTCATCAAAGAAGCTCCTTTTTTCAACAAATGGAGGCTACTACAGAGTTGCACATCTGATCAGGCACAGAGAACATATACTTGGGAGATGCCTAGTACTAGGTGACACATCTACAGTTGAATCTCAACAACTAAGGCTCATGGAACATAGCAGAATAAGGGGTAGAGAGAGGGATAATGCACCCCTCAACTTTCATCAGTGAGGCTTCCATGTACATCAGAGTATGATACACACAGAAGGCCACAACTAGTCAAGCTTTGGAGAATAAGAAACTGTAGAGTGTAGGATGGGACTCTTACATGGAACCTCACACACCCATGGCTCGAGGACCGTTGCGGAAGAGGAGGCAGAAAGAGTGTAAGAGCTAGAGCGGGTTCATGATTACATGGAGGTGGAGGCTTCCAGACCACTGGAGGCTTGCTCATGTGAACCTGCAGCAGTGCTGGTGTCAAACAGGGGGCCCTTGACAGCTCAATTAAACAAGGTCCCAAAGGGGAGGTGAGAAATAGGTGGCAGGTCAGCACCTGATTGAGATCTAGTTAAGACTGATTGCTGCTGGGTGAGGGAGAGTATGATATACATACAACCACTGGATGGGCTGACTAGACTCCAGTGGATGCGTTTACACTGAAGGACATTTGGGTACAAACACCTGAATGAATAGGACTCAGCATGTATGGCAGAGTGCATAGGATTTGGTGGGGGATAGAGGAAAACATGGATAGGGGAGGGGGGTTAGATTTGAGTGGGAACTATTGTATGAAATTTTAAAAGCTCAATAAAAATTAAAATAAAAAAATCAGAAATTTGTAGTAAGGTATGGAGTGAGCAAGGATTGGCTAGATAGTTCTGAAAGTCAGAGAGAAGCCAGCCATGCTGGAGAGAACTCCAGTATAATCTGAAGCTCGTATCCAGGTTTAGTTCTTTTAATTTCTTCTTCATAGGGCATATGTACATGGAACGCTTCTTAAAATCCACCCCTATGAAGAAACTGAGTGTTTAACACTTTTTGAAGTTATTTTATTTTTTAAATTAGCCTACAATGTAAAAGGTTTCCATTTGGGATATTCGTCTATGGCTCATTGGGGTTGATTCTACTTCCCCCACTTACTCTCTTTCATCTGATGTCCCCCCTTTTGACACTGTACCCCAGATTACAGCTTCCACTTTCTCCTAAGTTCTAGATGCTGCAACCATTTTATAAAACAAACTAATAGGGCCTGTGAGGTAGTTCAAAGGGTAAAGGTGTTTGCTGCCAAGCCTGATGACCTGGTACCCATAAGGTAAACAGATAACCAAGTCCTGAAAATTATTCTTTGACCTTCACATGGATGGCATGGCATATATGTTCCCCACGATAAATAAAAAAATGTAATAACCCACCCCCAAAACCCTAATAAATGTTTCAAGAATTGAAATTCACACAGTTTAGGCAAATCCTTGACAAGGAAGACTAAACTAATAATTTTGAGAATAAAACCAGTTTTCTCTGATTCCTCTATATGGAACATAATGTGATTAGTATCTGTATTCTATGTAGCTATGTTTTCTTGAACTTATACTCCTTCTTGAGATTGGTTGGTTGCAGGTATTTGTGTGTCCATGCATTTCTCTGGGCAATAAAATTACTTTGTTTTTGCTTTGTTGTTCTTTTCTTTTACTTAGGAGGAATAGTTTTGGAGAAAATGCAATTATGTATGTACTTTTATTTTTCAAAGATAAAATAAGTTGTCCTAATGGGGATGTTTTTATTCTTGTACTTCTAAAGTCCTTAAACTTCTTTGTAGTCTTTAATCTTATTAAGGAATCAAAGAGCCAGAGCTTGAATGTTACAGTAAGGAATTTAAGCATCTGGAGTAAAAACTCCTAGTCAGGAACTGAACTTTCTGATTCATAGAAAGCACTTAGGTCATGACCTCTTAGAAGACACATAGCATTTGATATCTTGACAGGAAACAATCAAATTATAATCTGGCAGATCACTTCCCAACAGAGAAACAGAGACTCCAATTACTATACCTGTTTCCATGATTCATGGACTTTCCTTGCTGGCCATTGAATTTGATTATGGAGGATGACTAACACTCTGCCTCAGGAAAACAAACATGGGGGAAGAAGAACCAGTAGCTGGAAAAAAACATTAAGCAATTTCAGCAGTCAGAACAGACAGCTTTAAGTCATGGGTGTATTCTTTTTTCTTTGGTTGGGGTGAGTTGTTTTTAGT
>NW_008360327.1:5367057-5397891 GCF_000622305.1 Nannospalax galili
TATATGCACACCTCTTAATGCCCCTTGCTCAATCTCATATACTATGTCATACATATCAAGGCCTATTGAGACAAATTTGTGTCCCCAAATACCCTTCAGTGTGGGTTCATCTGCTGGAGCCTGGTTAACCTATTCAGTGTCACATTCCAAAAGAAAACAAAGTCTCCCTCTCCCAGCAGCTATCTGTTGCTAATAGTTCCTCAACTGAAGTTGAGGCTTCTTGCCCACTTACCCACTTTTATGTTGTGATTTTGCCTGACTTGGGCTTATGTGAGTCTTCGGCATGCTGTTACCGTTACGGAGAGTTCATAAGAGTGACTTCCCAGCTGTCTGGAAAACTGTATCCTTGTAGACATCTACCACCTCTGGCTCCCATAATCCAAACCTCTTCCACAGTGGTCCCTTAGCCTTGGGAGGCAGAGGTTTTATATGGATATCAAATTCAGGAAAAAGCACTGTGCAGTCTCTTACTTTCTTCACTTTAGCCAGTTGTGGCTCTATGGGTTAATCACCATCTGAGAATTGAGAGCTGCGTCAGTATTCTGTCCACTCTCTGTTCCACGATGTTCCCTGAGCCTTAAGTTTAGAGATTGTGTTGTAGATGTGTCGCTTAGGGTTGGGCACCTCACAAACACTTATTCTCTATGTTTGACCAGTTGTGGAACTCTGGAATAGTCTCTATCTATTATTTAAAAAAAAAAAAAAAAAAAAAAAAAAGACGCTTTGAGGAGTGGTGAGAGGTACAGTTGTCAGTGTACCTGGCAACCAAGATGCAGTGTGCTAGGCCCAGTCTTGGAGCACACAAAAGCCAGGAAGTGAGCAGGTTCTGACTAGCTAGTGTTTGGTTGTTTAGGTTTTTAAGACAAGGTCTCCTTGTATCCCCAAGTGGCCTAGAACTAGCTAAGGAAACCAAGAAGGACTCAGTCTCAGAAATTTTCCTGCCTCTGTCTCCTGAGTGCTGGAATTATAGACATGCACCACCACACCTAGCGGCATGAGTGTATTCTTGAACATCAAACAATAAATATACAGCATTGATGAAGAATCACATAGTAAGTAAAACTAACAAAAAGTCTTGTAGTTGGTGATTTATATTAAAGAGTATATCCATTTAAGAAAAGACTTGTCAGGGTTAAGGCTGTGGCTGGTTGCTTCCTTGTCTCCCCTGCTCGCCTGCCTTTTAATTATGCATCATGTTGACTGCCATACAAGTTTGCCCCTCCTGGCATTTATTTGACCAGTGCTGGAATCTCAGTTAGACTACTGAATTGTCTAGAAGAGTGAGGCAGAGGTGATGATGTGCTAGTCCTGGGACAGTATCTCAAGAAGTGTGGGTGTTTGTGGCTGTTCTCATGCCCTGCCTTCACAATGAGAACCTTCTCTGTAGGAAAATACAACACATAGAGCAGGTCTGAGTCAGCCTAGTAATTCTAGAGGAACTCTTAGTTGAGCCTACGTAGCTGAACTGCAGACTTAGGAGCAGTGTGTGTGTGTGTGTGTGTGTGTGTGTGTGTGTGTGTGTTCTTTGATTATTCTCTGTATAGCACTGAATTTCTGTGAAAAACTCATGTTCAGACATGAAGGAGTAGCTTAGAAGATCAAAAGAAGTAAGTGACAAGAAAAAAATTACAAAATGATAGGAAGCATGAGGAAAATCCAAATAATGATAAAGGCAGGACAGGGGCTCTAATATGGCAGTAAGTACAGATTCTAGAGTTTAAGAAAAAGGAATGGGAGGCAGCGTTTAACACAATTCTATTTTTCTAAACTGAATAAAAGTTGCAGTGTTAAATTTGAAATTGCACTTAATTGGAAAGCAATAGTAAAAAAAAGCATGTCAAAGCATAACTTATCAACATTCTGTCAAGTTATAAAGAACAGCTTTTCATAACGCTTTCTTGTGGTGCTACAAGAATGAACCCAGGGCCTGTGTATGCTAAGCAAACACTCTACCTCTGAGCTTTATCTACATTAGAAAAACATTTTAAAACAATAAATTATTTGCAAAAATATTAAAACAAAGATTCAAAAATTTAGTCCATGGCCTAAATACAACCTGGCACCTGTTTTTATTTGCATATTCATTTCATTTCATTCATTTGCATATTTCTATGATTGCCTTGTTCTACAACTCAGAGTTGAGTAGGATTGGGAGAGGATGGCTTCCTGTGCCCAGACCTCACACTATGGGATTGCGGGGAGGGGGCCAGCTCTTTTCAGGAAAGGTTTACTATTGCTAAGAGGTAATAGACAACATTTTCATCTTCAGTCCACTGGGTTAAAAATTCTTTGAACTTTGAATCATATTCCATACAAAATATCATTCACCCACAAGATAGAAAAATTAATTTTATGTATTTATAAATAAAATTTCTATTAAGCATAGACTGTGAATGGAAATGGCATACTGTGGGGGATAACAGAACAATGAAAGTACTAAAACATTACAACAAAACTCAGAAATTACAAAATTTCAGGAAGATATTTGAAACAGGATCACCCCAGTAGCCCTAGCTGACCTACAACTCACTATGTAGACCAGGCTGGTCTCCATCTAATAGAAATCTTCCTGTCTCTGCCTCTCAAGTGCCAGGATTAAAGTCTTAAAGGTGTGATCCTTTTAAAGGAAGAGGACTTGTACAGGGAAAAATAAAAGCATTATTAGACATAATGTAGACATATTTATGTGTGACTACGTGGAGAAATCAAGGAAAATAAGCACAAGCTTGGAAAAATGTAATGAGACCAGATTTAATATGGAAAATCACAGAACAAATACTATCTCGACTAAGTCAAAACAAAAAAAATTAAATTCAATATATGGCAAAGTGAATTAAATAGCAAACCTCAGATAGTGTGTTTTTGTTTCCATACTACCTTTCCCTCCAGAAAGCAGAACTCAAACACTAAGAAAATATTAACACTTACCTATTCGTTACTTAAAATAGCGTAATAAAAAGTTTGAAGGGCTGGGAAGATGGCTCAGTTGGTAAAGTGCTTGCCATGCAAGCATGAGCACCTGAGTTCATTCTCCCATAACCCACGTGAGAAAAAACCCAAGTGTAGGGCCAGGCATAGTGACACAGACCTTTAATACCAGCATTCCGGAGGCAGAGGAAGGTGGATCTCTATGAGCTCCAGGCCAGCTGGGGCTACAGGGAGACCCTGTCTCAAAAAGACTTAAAAAAAAAAAAAAAAAAAAAAAAAAAAAAAAAAAAAAAAACCAATCCAAGTGTGGAGGCATGCCTCTGTCACCTTAGTAGTGGGGAAGCAGAGGTCATGGGACTTGCTGGCCAGCCTGGTGAACTAAAGTGGTAAAGCTTCAGGTTCTGTAAGAGATCATGACTCCAGGAATAGGAGAGCAACTGAGGAAAACAAGTGACTTTAAGCCTCCATGTGCATGCGCACCCATGTACACGTACACACACACACACACACAAACACACACACACACGAAAATGTACACAGCAAAATTAAAAAGTTTTAAAGTAAGCAGTGAAGAAAAGATACTAGATAAATGCAACAAAACGGAGCAGGAATATTAGCTGCAGTACAGAGGTTGAAAGTACTGAAGAGGATATTGAAGGACATTACACAATGATAAAAGGAATTTATGAAGAAGATATAAAAGTCATAAAGTTACATGCACCAGGAAGACAGCAGCTAAAAGCATAAAGTAAAATACTACAAATGTACATTGACCTTGATAAAATGCAATTATGGAAAAAGATTTTATTGTATCACATTCAAGAACTGCACAGATACAACAGAGAAGAAATAAGTAAAGGCACAGAGACAGAATAATATGCCCAATAAACTAGATTTTATGAGTTGATACACACAGCTCTATAATATGTACAGCACTGTATTTATGGGAAGAAGAAAAATACTTTTTGCTTCTATCTATGACATATTTATACAATTATTACTGTTCTGTCCATAAAGAAAAGATTCCTGTGGAGAATTTTTTATAGTCTCTGATCATAATCCAATGTGATTTTTAATATGAAATATCCTTTAAAAATTAAGTTCTTATAAATTAAAGATAAGGTATTCAAGTACTCCTTAGAGCCAAAGGAATTCAAAACTGAAATTACAAAGAGTGTGGAAAGTAAAGACAAATAATTCCTTAATGGATTGTGATTTGAATAAAATTTTCAGAGTCCAGACTAAGCTTTCATTATTAACAATCTCCTTTAGCAAGGAATGCTGAAATGGGACCCTTCAAGGTGCCTCAGCTGTTCACGTATATCAGAGGGCTTGGAGTTTCTTCCCTTGATGTCCCGTGCTCATCTCGTTCATTGGGTTTGTTTACAATCTCTCCCTCTGTCTCTGTCTCTATGTCTCTCTCTCTCCATCTCTCTGTATCTGTCTCTATCTCTGTCTCTCTTTGACTGCTTCATCTCCAGGTACCATATTCAAATTTCCTATCATGTACTGGATAAATAGATAATTTCATCTACATAAAATTTTATTCTCAACTCTATGCAAATGAATGGTAAACTTAGATATAATATTCTTAGAAAATATGATTTACCATATTAATTAATGAGGTCTAGCATAATAACCTGTTGATTAAGCAAAGTGATGGTCATGACATGAATTCAGTAGAAGAGACCACAACCTCAAATCACATTGGTGTATTCTCAGAAAGGAGAGGTCAAAGCAGATGGAAACACTTTTAGAGTATTGGATCAAGTTGTAAATATAAAGTGATTTAAAATGAGTCCCTCAAAGAGGATACCTCGAATTGGGCAAAGGTCATAATGACATAAAATGTAAGATATATGAAAATTGTTAGTCACAATGAGATGAGGGAACTGAGCAAGCCTCAGTGAATAAATGAGTTTATTAATTGAGCTGTTAGACCAGGGAAACAACCCATTGTTTATCAGAACAGGTGTTTGCTAAGGTGAACAAACTGGATAAGATGGGTCTTAGTAATATCCTCACACTAATAATGAAGCTGTTTATTGATTTATACCTTCATCTTCCTGGGAAGGAATTTCCCTTATACAACAGTAAAGCAATATTGACATAAGAGGTTTGGGTTGTCATTTCTGGTAATAAGTTTGTTGGAAGTCAGTGGTTTTATTTTCAACCAAAAGTATCCCAGGAGAGAAAAAAAAATTCTTATAAGACCACATTCCAAATGAACCAGAAAGTTGAGAGGGGAGGGGAGCAAAGTCTTGTTCTATTTTAACATTTAGAGAATGGATATGGCAGTGTAACAGAAAACATTTCAGAGCATAGAATGGGAGAAGAACAAGCTATCTATTTCTTGTTCTGAAACTAATACAGTAGCATTAAACTTCTGCAACTAAAAGTGTCCACAACTCCACACACCACAGCTACTTGCATATCTTTGTCAATTTTTAATTATAATAATAAAAAGAAGAATGCAGCCAAAAAAACCTCATTTTTAAGAAAAGTTTATTCTAAGAAAGTAAGGATGATTCAGTGTGGGTTATCTATTAATATACTTTATCTAAGTAAAAGTCTACAGAGAAAAAAGATACACTTGCCTCCATGGATTCTGACAAAGCATGTGGCACCAAAATCTCTTTTTGAAAATTTCAATAACATAGTAAGAAGAGAATAATGATTTCCTTTCTCCATCTCATCCTCAAAGTCAGTAACATGTAGAATATCAATATAAAATATTGCATTTTATGAAACTATTAAACATATAGCTACAATATAATCCAAACATTCTATTCTTGGATATTTACCCAAGAAAAATGAAAGCCTGTTACTATTCCAAGACAGGAAGAAAGTCAGTAGTGCATCCAGAGGAGGTAAAGGAATTTTGTACATCCCTACACTGACACAGAATGGAGCCACAAAATAAATATTGCTGGGGCTGGAGAGATGGCTCAGTGGTTAAGAGCACTGGCTCTTCTTGCAGAGAACCAGGTTCAATTCCTAGCACCCATGTGGCAGCTAACAACCAACTGTCCATAACTCCAGTTCCAGGGGAATTCGACACTCTCTTCCAACCTCCGTGGACACTGCACAATGTGAGTGCACTTACATACATGCAGGCAATACACTCATACACATAAAATAAAAATAATAAAATTTTAAAAAGAAATAAATATTGCTACAAATAAAAATGTAAATGAATTTCAAAATAATTTTGCCTGCTGAAAGAACTGAAGCCTAAGCAACCATTGTGACTATAAGAGTGAATATTATTGGATTCAATTTTCACTAAGCCCTAGAAAAGGTAAATTAATATAAAATTTCAGCAGATTAGTGGTTACTTGGTACAAGAAGTGGAAAGGTTGGATTACACTGAACAGGAGGAAACTTTGTGGGAAATGGATGCATTCTGTATCATGTTGTGGTGATGGTTTCACAGGTGTACACAAATGTCCAAAGTCACCAAAGCATGCATGTTGTTATGTGTGGGTTGTACTGATTATAATTCAATCAACCTCTTCTCCAGTATTATAGTCACAAGTACCTAATGACTACCAAATCTTTGATAACATAGTTGTAGGGGACTGTGCTAGTAAAATACATACAACTAAGTTACATGGGCAGCAAATCAGGATAAAAGTTAGGTGAACTATACTTTTCCTTTGGACAGCTGCTCTTTCGCATCTCTGTGTTTACATCTTTAATTGTTTTAAAGAAAGACTAGAATGGGTTCTTTTTTTGTTACGTCCTTTCAAGAAGCTGAAAATCTAATGTGATCTCATACTATAAAATAATACCTTGAAACAAAGATAAAGACAAATAGTCCACAAGAGAGGAACAGCCATTTCCATTTCATCGTAAAGAGCTAGTGAATTTTAGTCCTAAACAGAATGAGAATTTATTTAAAATAGTTTTACAAATGTGATGAGATATATCTAGCTCTGAAGTAAAGATAGCATATCAATCAAAGGTAATGGGATGGCACAAAAACCAGTTAGAAGAAAAGCTGACCATTAGCCATTCATTACTTTCCCTAAGCCTTTTCTCTTTCTCTTCTCCTCTCCTCTCCTCTCTTTCCTTCACAAAGTAACCCTGTTTTTTAATAACCTACTTATAACGTTCCATGTTAGGAGCTGGTATACTTTTGATCTAGTGCCCTTTTCATCCCTGGTTAGCTGTGTCTTTGGGGGAGAGCTGCTATCTCTTTACTCCTCAGGTTCTAAGGTAGAAAATATGCGTGTGTAAGTAACACCTGGCTTACTTATTTTATAGATCTGCTGTGAATATGAAGTGAGATCATGAATATAAAAGTGTTCTTAAAATTGTTGAGTGCTTTACAGAGAAAGGGATTATTCGTTGCCTTTATAGGAGAAAAGATTTTATTTCTAAAGCACTTAGAACAATTTGGATATTTACATAATAGCCAAGAAAGTGCACTTGTAGCAGTGAGAAACGGGGAGAGGAGATTTCATGTCTGTATTTCTTTATTTCATCCACAGCATCTACTTCATTTGTCCTACACAAAGTGAGGACTAAGTAATTTTTGATCACATAATTTTGATTCTGCGTTTCATTGCTGAATGCCCTACTTATGAAACACTTTCTCTAAATTATCATAGAGTACTAGGAATTTCTTCATGTTAATGTGTTAACTTCTAAATTTGGTGGGAAATTCTTGAGAATAGGAACCAAGCTACGTCTAAATTAAAAAAAAAAAAAAAAGAGTCCAGCCCAATTTCTAAAAAGTAACGTATCTTCAATAAGTGAATATTTTATTCTTAATAAATGAGTCTTGAGAGTCTTTATTGAGAGGTTAATGAAGAATAATGTCTTCTCAGCTTTCAGGAAACTTTTCTGTTTGAATGAAGGTATTTGAAGTGGACTATCTGTAGTGACAAAGTTCTTTTAAAAGAATGATACCCATGACCTTCTGCAGGGTCAATCACTACATTACCTCTTTTTGTTAATGAATAATCTTTAAAAATGTCTAATTTGCCTTTGGAAGAGAGACACTTTTCTCAGTCACTAGCAGATTCAAATTTGAAAGACAAAACTGTATTCTACAGCCTCTGATGAACTATTATTTTGTCTTCATAAGCAAACAACCAGGTTATGTTTCCCAGGTGCACAAAGGTATGTCTTATGGCAGCAACTTAAAATTCTAGGTGAGGCATGAGTAGAAACTTGAATTCCTCCTACCTGGATCTCAACTGTGAATAGTAGATAGAGTCTAAAAGAGAATCAGGTATATTTGATGTTCAGTTCCCAGCGCTAAACATTTCATGACTCTTATTCATCACACTACTCAACATGAGACCTTTAATTAAGTGTGCTCAGATTTTAATATTCCACTTGAAGGGCTGTAAACCCAGGAATGCGCACAGACGTATTGTACTCTTCTCCATTATCTTTTGCACCATACATTACTTTTCATGTGAAGCCATAACCAAATGCTCCTTTATGAGCTGTTCTTCTGGAAATTCAGGCAATCTCATTCCACATCCACAGTAGGATGCTTGCTACAATCATCTGAACAGGCTAGACTTCTGATATCCTGTTAACATTTCTCATGAAACCATAATACTGAAATTTTCTGACAATACTGAAAATAAATTCCATCACTCTGTTTTCCTACTTGAGTATATTATTTTATGTAAAAACACTTTACCTTTTTAAATTCACATTTTAGTGTGCCATTTATTTGGACTGACTGTGACTTTCATTCTTGAGAACTTCCACGATCTTGCACTATCTTATTACATGGGCAGTCCTCATCATCTTCATTCCAACATGGTCAACACATACAAGAGACTACAGTAATCTTGGCAGTAGTTAAGTTCTCCCCTTTCCCTATTTCTCTTAAACTGACATAGATAAGAAGTGACTGTGTAGTTGGGAGTGGTGGCACATGTCATTAATTCCAACTATGTGAGATCAAGGCCACTCTGGACTACATAGTGAGTTCCAGGGCAGCTGATTCTATAGGGAGACCCTGAAGCAGAGACCCACAGCTGGCTAGCATGCAGAAAATAAGAAAATGCAGAGTGTTTATTCTGGAATAAGGCATCACTATGAAACCTCTGCCCCCAAACCTCAGGGATCATTACAGAAGGGTGGAAGGACTGTAAGAGTCAAAGGTGGTGGATGACCACAAGGAACCAGTTTTCAAGACAGCTGGGCAGTTATTCAAATGAACTCACAGCAACAGTGACAGCATATACACAGTCTACATAAGTTTAAGCTACACAAAATCCCAGTATAGAAGTAAGGAGGTTGGAGAAGCCCCAACACCAGCTAAGGAACTATTGACAACAGATAGATGCTGGGAAAGGAGACTTGATTTTCTTTAATAATGAATGTTCCACATAAACACCAAAGAATAGATTTTTTATTCAAGAGCCCATGGAAGTTTCTCTAAAATTGACTACATACTGGGGAAAAACAAACCTCAACAAAAATTGAAATACTTTCATGCATTCTATCAGGCCACAACACAATAAAGCTTGAAATCTATAACAAAAGAAGTTCTAGTAACTACAGAAACTCATGGAGATTAAACAAACACACTTGTAAATGATGAGTGGGTCAAAGAAGAAATTAAGAAAGAAGTGAAACTATTCCTGGAACTAAAGAAAATGATAATACAACACAACAAAACCTATGGAGCAGTTTAAAAGCAGTTCTAAGAGGGAAGTTTATAGCTCTAAGTGCCTACATTGAAAAATCAGAAAGAGCACAAATAAATGAGTTAACATTGCAACTCGAGACTTTTGAAAGGCAACAACAAATGAACCCCAAACCTAGCAGACAAGAAGATACAACAAAAATCAGAGCAGAAATTAATGAAATAGAAACAAAGAAAATAATACAAAGAACCAACGAATCCAAGAGCTGGTTTGCACTAGATAGCTTTAGTGTCAACTTGACACACCTGGGTTGAGGGAACCTCAATTGGGGATTTTCCTCCATAGGATTGGCCTGTAGCCATGTCTTTGGGGCATCTTCTTGACTGTTGAGTGACGTGGCAGGGCCCAGCCCACCATGAGTGGTGCCACCCCTGGTAGGTGGGCCTGTGTTGTATGAGAAAGCAAGCTGAGCAAGGGCCAGGGGAGCAAGTCAGTAAGCAGTGATCCTCCATGGCCTGTGCTCCAGCTCCTGCCTTCAAGTCCCTGCCCTGAGTTCCTACCTTGGGCTTCCTGATGAACTATGACCCAGGAGATGTAAGACAAATAAACCCTTTCCTCTTCAAGTTGGTAGTGGTCAGAGTGTCTTGTCACAACAATGGAGAAGCAAAATAAGACATGGTTCTTTGAAAAGATAAACAAGACAGATAGACCCTTAGCCCAGTTAACCAAAAGAAAAGAGTAACTCCAAATCAACAAAATGAGAGATGAAAGGGGAAACATCACAACAGACACCAATAATCAAGAACATTATAAGGGAACACTTTAAAAACCTATACTAAGTTTGAAAACCTAGGAAATGGATGAATATCTAAATTCATGGGAACTACCAAATCTAAACCAAGAAAAGATCAATAGCTTAAATAGATCTGCAACATATAAGGAAAGTAATACAGTAATACAAGACCTCCCAACTGAAAGTACCCCAGACCTAGATGGATTCAGAGCAGAATTCTACCAAACACTTAAAGATCTATAGCCAACACTACTTAAATTATTTTTAAAAAAAATAGAGCAGAGGGAGAACTCCCAAACTCCTTCTATGAAGCCAGCATCACTCTAATACCAAAACCAGGGAATACAAACAAAAAAGAAAACTGTAGACCCATAACCTTAATGAACATAGATGCAAAAATTCTCAACAAAATACTTCCAAAGCACATACAAATGTGCATCAAAAAGATCATCCCCCATGGACAAGTTAGCTTTATTGCAGAGATGCAGGAATGGTTCAATATATGTAAGTTAATAAATGTTATAAATCATATAAATGGTCTCAAAGACAAAAATCACATGGCAATCTCAATACACACAGAGAAGGCCTTTGACAAAATCCAACATGCATTCATGTTAAAATTCCTAGAGGGATTTGGACTGGAGGGAATACATCTCAACATAATTAAAACTCTATACAACAAACCCATAGCCAACATCATTCTAAATGTAAAAAAGCTGGAAGCATTCTCATGGGGGGGGGGGAGGCATGGATGGGGGAGGGGGGGTCTGAATTTGAGTAGGAAATGTATGAAGTTTTAAAAACTCAATTAAAAAAAAAATCAAGAACCAGACAAGACTGTCCACTATCTCCACTCCTTTTTAATATAGTGCTTGAAACTAGACAAGAGAAGGAAATTAAAGGAGTACTAATTGGAAAAGTGGAAGGCAAATTAGCCCTATTTGCAGATGATATGCTATTATACATTAGAGATTTCAAAAATTCCACTAAAACCTCCTAGAAATGATTAACAGTTTCATCAAAATAGCAGATTACAAAGTCAGTATACAAAAATCAGTAGCCTTTCTATATACCAATAACAAGTAATCAGAGAACAGATAAAGGGAAACCTTCCCATTCACAATAGCCTCAAAAAAGTAATAAAATATCTAGGTATATACTTGACCAAAGATATTAAAGATCACTACAGTGAAAATTGGAATATTTGAAAAGACTGAGGGAGACATCAGGAAATGGAAAGACCTCCCATGTTCATGGATTAGAAGAATTAATATTGTGAAAATGACCATCCTACAAAAAGCAATGCGGGGGGGGGGTTCGAACCAGCGACCCCCAGGGAGGTGATGATTGGGGATGAATAAGCATGCCATTCGCCAGCCCGCACCACCCCCATTACCTGGGGACACTCAGACGCAATGGGGAGTCTAGTCAGGCAGGGACTCATTTATTGCAGGTGTTACAAAGCTTATAAAGGCACCTGGAACTCTCCCCCCCGCCCCCCCCCCGGTGTATCTTAAGGATGGTCACACACTGATCATGCACTCTTCAGCAGTGCGGGAGTATTCTTCAGACTTTCAAAGCAAGCCAGGTTGCTCCCCAGTAACTTCCTTTCAGACCTATGCAAGGTGGGGCCTTTAGGTCCCCACAAAGCAATATATAGATTCAGTGCAAAATCCCTGTGACATTCTTCACAGAATTAGAATAATCCTTCCTAAAATTCATATGGAAGCACAAAAGACCCCAGATAGTCAAAGTAACTCTGAGCACAAAGAGCAGTGCTGGGGGGATTACCATACCAGATCTCAAGCTATATTACAGAGCAATAGTGATGAAAACAGCATGGTACTGGCACAAAAATAGACACATAGATCAATGGAACATAACTGAAGACCCAAACATGAGTGCATGCAATTTCAGCCACCTGATATTTGACAAAGGGGCCAAGAAGACACACTTGTGGAAAGACAGCAACAAATGTGCTGGTAAAGCTGGGTCTCCACCTGTAGAAGAATGAAACTAGACCCTTATCTTTCACCTTGCACAAAAGTCAACACCAAATGGATCAAAGACCTCAATGTGATGCCTGGTCTTTTGAGACAGGGTCTCCCTATAGCCCCAGCTGTCCTGGAACTCACTATGTAGACCAGGCTGGCCTTGATCTCACAGAGATCCACCTGCCTCTGCCTCCCGAGTGCTGGGATTAAAGGCATGTGCAACCATGCTTGGCCAGGAAAGGACTTTTAAACTCAGATATTAGAAATTAAGGTTAACAATCAACAAGTGGAACCACATTAAACTGAAAAGCTTCTGCACAACAAAAGAAACAACCAAGGAAGTTAAGAAAAAACCCACAGAGAGGGAAAAATTTTCAGCAGTGTCACAGCTGACAGATGTTTAATGTATAGAATATATAAAGAACTCAAAAAGCAAAGATTCAAGAAAAAAAAAAACCCAGTTAAAAGATTGACTATGGATCTGTCCAGAGACAGAAGAGAAGAAAGAAAGATGGCTAAGAAATTCCTCAAAATGTGCTCAACATTCTTAGTAATTAGGGAAATGCAAATTAAAACCACTTTAAGATTCCATATTATTTCAGTAGTAAGACTGGCTAAGATCAAGACAGAAAATAATATCAAATGCTGGAGAGGATAATCATACTTGTGCCTGTGACATACATCTTTATACATGTTTAAGGGAACTACAATAGCAATAATAAAATGATCTGATTGATGTTTACAGTCTTACTTTTTTTAAAATTTACTTATTATTTTTATTTTATATGTATGCATGTATTGCCTGCACATAGGTAAGTGCACCCATGTTGTGCAGTGCCCGCATTAGTCAGAAGAGGCTGCTGGATCCCCTGGGACTGGAGTTACAGACAGTTGTTAGCTGCCGTGTGGGTGCTGGGATTCAAACCTGGGTCTTCTGCAAGAACAGCCAGTGTTTTTAACCGCTGAGCCATCTCTCCAGCCCCAGTCTTAATTTTTTTTTTTTTTATAGAATTGTATCATCTAAAATGGCCCTTCATTCTACTCTGACCTAAATAATCTTTTATTTTTACTTCAAATCAAATTTACATCTAGGGAAAAAAATCGTTAAGGTTATCAGCATAGTTTATGAAGTAAGAGAAAATTATGAAGGTGCAATACGTGTTAAAGCAATCTCCAAGTCATATTATTTTTGACTTTTAGTCTTTCAGTCTTCAAATTATTCCCCTTCTACATCCAGCTAGTTCACTCTGACTTTTTTTTAGAATGTCAAGTTGCCTGGTCCTGCCACCTGCCATACTTCTGATTTACTTCAAGTTTAGGTAAGGGCCATTTGACAATAATATGCATATTTTTTAGAATAATGATCCTTAACATTAAGTAATTGAATTGAATTAAGAACATAAACTTTTTCTTCCAAAGTATCCTGGAGGGGATGTGGATATTTAAATATGGAGGTTAAGAGCATCTCAGAGTCTATGACCTCTTCACACACATTTGAATAAGTCTGTCTCAGAATGCATTTGTTTCTCTGTTCACAAACAAAATCATTATGGCTTCTGAGAAGCTGGGACTTTTTGTCCATCTGTGATCAATTTCAATAGCTTGGTGGCTGAAAATCCAGCGGCGTGGTTACATAATCATTAGACATGACAAATATGCAAGCAAGTCAGACACTCATTTATGGAAATGGACTGAACAGAAAATTCCAGCACGTGTAATATAAATGATTTGATATATTTACAAGAAAGCAAAAAAGAGTAAAGAATCCTGAACTTGCCAATAGCACAGTTGCCAAAGTAGAAACTGAAATGGTCTGTTAAATTCCATCTCCCAAATATCACTCCAAAAAATAATCTGTTACCAAGATGAAATTGAAGACTTTTCTGGGAGTATGTTGTAAACTAATTCTTGAATAAATGGGTTTGAAATAGATGCATCCTCTACTTTAAACATCATCTTCATGAACATACATTGATGATTAAGATGGAAAAGATGTTTTCTTCTCAATATTCATATTTAAGCATCTATGACAGAACTAGAACTTAGAAATACTTTGAGATGTTTCCTAGGTCCAAGCACAGATCAGACTTTTCTAGTGCTAATTCTTCCTGAGAGATGAAGACGGCTCAGTAACATACATGTGTAACTCACAAAAAGTTACAAATGATTTTTTTAAAAAAAAGCCTCTTTCTCCAGGATATTTTTAATTTGGAAGCTTGTTCTGCTGGAGGTCAACTTGTTTACTTTTATGTAGAAAGGGGGCACCTATGACCTATGTAGGTCTTGGAAACCAGGCCTGGTTTATACTATTTGAGAGTCTACGATTTTTCCATTCTTCTAGATGGAAATTTTAGATGATATGACATTCTGTTTTTCTGCCTTTAAACCTCAGAAATATGAGCCTTCTCTAAACCCATGCTTCAGAGAGCATACTATAGCCTTCCACCTGATGTGTCATAACACAAAGTGTCTTTGAGTCCAGGAGCAATGTGATGCAGGCATCCACACTCTTCACTTTTAGATACCTCTTTTGATCCTGGGACTTGAATTATCCTTAATGTCTGCCAGGCCTTGTTCCCCACTCATCCCTAGGTCCTTCCGAAAACATGCTGTGGAACTAATGTATATAGTCTTAGACTTGATTAGTGACCAAGAAACAACCCTTTGTAAATAAAGTGACAGAGACTGAATGTGCAGTCTGGACTGTCTGCCTATGCGGGTACAACATTTTAATAGCCCAGGATCAGAGCAGGAAACCGTTTAAGGCAAATGAAAAGAAGGAAAAGGGGATAGTTGTGTCTCAGGAGCCAGAAGGCTCTGTTTCCATGTATTATCGCTTCTCCGTGAAATTTAGAGAAATTAAAGAACTCTATTGTAGCACTCTTCACCATAGCCAAGAAATAGAAATAGCCCAAGTGCTCATCGAATCATGAGTGAGAAAAAATGTGGAATATTACTTGAATGTTACTAAGCCAGTAAAAAGAATAAAATCCTATAATTTGGGACCATATGGATGGAGCTAGAAAAATTATGCTGTCACCTTAGTCAGACGGGAAAGACAAGTACCACATGCTGATCTCATACGAGTTAAGAGTGGAATCATGATCATCAGAGGCTGGGGTAGGAGGGAATGTGTGGGTGAGATCGATCATTAAATGCTAAGTTGCAGTTACATAGAGCATGATGTTTTGGTGTGCAATTTTACAGCAGGATGAATATAGATAGTAATGTTGCATGCATTTCAAAAGTCTCAAAGAAAGAACTTTAGAATTTTTAACCATAAGGAAATTATACACGTTTAAAGACATAAACATGTATAGCTGATTTAAACATTAAGCAATGTATACACGTATGGAACATCATGTGACCCTATTAATATGTACAATTTTATATTTACATATGTCAGTCAAAATAAATTTAATTTAAAAAAGAAAAAGGCCAAATAAGTAAATAATAAACTTGCAATTCAAGCTGGATTATCCTGCCCATTATGAAAATGTGTTTTTCAAGGTATTTAAGAATAGAAAATGGTTCTTTAATAATATTTGTGTAACTCACAATTTGTAATATTTTTATATATAGTATGTGGGCCAGTATTTCTACTGTTGTCTTATGCCCTGCACAAGTTTAAGATCTCTCTCTCTCTCTCTCTCTCTCTCTCTCTCTCTCTCTCTCTTTACATACGAACTGTACTGTTTGGTGCAGGTTTGATAAGTCACTATGTATGTATGAGATAAATGAAATCCAAATTGGGAGAGATGGTCCAATGAAAATCTTACCTTCCTACTCATTTTTCAAGGTGTTTTGCCCTTACTATGAGAAAACAAATACATGTAATTGTATTAAAACTAGTGTGAGGTAATAGTAGTATAAGAAATCGGGTCTGTGACTAAGATGGATGGTAGTTAGGCATTAATTTAAATGAAGTACCAGCAATAGGGTCTTATCTTCAAGCTCTGGGAGGCAATCAAGGGCTATGGCAACAGCCTATATTACTTTAGAAGTCTCTTGGACTACCCTGACTAGACCCTATTGCTGAAGACACAACATACTTCAGACACAGGACTTGGAGCAGCTTAGCTGGAACTGGCCTCCTCCCCAAAGACTGGTTCTTGTGGTATCAGAAGGCACTACGCAAGGTGCTGAGGGATAAAACCAATCAGTGTTCTTTCCCAGTTATAAATCCTCAAACCACAACAATGACATGCCCAGCAAATTATCTCTATTGCTGTAATAGAAATTTGGGAGTAATCAATAGCTGTCTAATTAGACTTAAGGCCCGCTCAATAGGAAGGAATCTATGCATGGTACTGTAAACATAGCCAAGGACAGGTAGGAGAGGTCATGGAATCTAGAGAACCTACTACTGTCAAGTTCCTACTTCAAGGTAATTCTTACTGTAACCTGTCTGTATCCTTATATTCATAGACAAGTGCAGCTCTCACCACTCACCCGAAAAGCTTCTTCTTGAAATAGATGGAGACCATTACAATGTTCTACAACTGTTCAAATACAATGAATAAGTGACTGTGAGGTTCCCAGGCCTGAGTAATACATCTATAATGCAACCTCTACTCCTAAGGCTCAGGAAACCTTTCAGAAGAGAAGGCAGAAAGATTGTAAGAGCCAGAGGGAGGAGACACCTGCTGCTAGTTAAAGCATTCTAGACATGATGGGGAAGATGCACCCATGAAATCTCCACAATACGATAGCCTAACAAGATGTGCATAGCAACAAAACAGGTTGACAGCCACGGTGGATGGGAAAATGCCATGGTATCCCACTTCTAGATTAAGAGCTACAGGCAATCAATGGATGCTGAGGGAGAATCAGTTTTATCCAGGGACTGCCTAACTCCCTGAGAGTTTATCTAATCCCAAGTGGGCATCCCTAAACACATGTGCACATGAGCATCACTCATTGGATTCATTGTATTATATATAGATATATGTGCAAATTTAAAAATGTATGTATGTATATGAATCAATAGTAGTCAAAGAAGAGGACAGGAATTTGTGAGGGAGTGGGGGACCTAGGAGGACTTGGAGGGGCAAGGTAGGGGTGAAAATAGTGCAAACACTATACTCATGTATGAACACTGCAAAAAGTTAAAAATTACGTTAAAAAATAAATTGCAAATGCAATAGATGCTGGAAAAAATTAAGTCCCAGAGAAGTATTTCAGTCTTTGTCAAAAGAAGTTGGTTATTTGGCTGCAGATGTAGCTCAGTGGCAGAGCAATTGCCTAGTGTGTCAACACCCTTGGTCCAATCCTCAGCACAGAAAAAAAAAAATGCGGTAAAAAAGAAACGGTTTCTTACCACAATTCTCCTTTGACTTTTGCTATGGAAAAGATTGGGCTTTGAGAAGAGCTGCCAAGGTTTTTATTGCTAAAGGCATCTCTATCTGAATTATCTTTAATGAAAATGTGTGTGTGTGTGTGTGTGTGTGTGTGTGTTCAACAGCTTATAAGCTTATATAACCACTTTTGGTTTGGGAGTTGTTGTTGTTTTTTTCCCTAAGGACAGTTTTCCTGAACTACACATGTATTAACATGTAGGAGGAAGCTATGGCTGTTGTTGACTGGCAAGTCATGGTCTATGGTGAAAAGTTAAAAGCAAAGATGAATCGGTATGAACAGTAATTCTAGACTGGACTATACCAAGTGAGAAGACAGAACTCCTGGGGAAATAGTCTTGAAAGGTCAAGTAAGCACTCTTCCCAGCCCAGCACGAAGACAATTCTGACTTGGGATGTTGAATATCCACTGCCGATTCTCGATCTCCTAATATCTGATCAGATCAGTGGCTAGCAGCTCTGTGTACAGTCTATATAAAGATACTTTAGCCCAACTGAAAAACATATACAAGGAAAGCCAAAGAAACCCGGAGGGAAACCCAGAAGAACTCCCCTTTTCCTCCAAAGTATGATTAGGCCAAAAAGAATACAGCTATAGTAGCCCATAAGAAATGACAGGTATTTTAAAAATAGTGTTTTATGTAAAGCATAAGATGCTACGGAGAATTCTAAGAGATAATTGGAGTAATTTGAAACTACTAGTTAATATAATTGCCTATGTTGAGGCCATGGCTGAAAATAAATCCGTGGTTACTCGGATTGCTTAGCTGAGCAGGGTAACTCTCATGGTGAAATTAACTTTTCAGATAAAAAAGGTTTGGTTTCTATAAAAGTAAAAGGTTCTTATAATGAGAAGAAATTTCTTAGCAATTATTGGAGCATAGTATGTAAATAGGCTAAAAAGTCCCCTAATGATAAATTACCTCCAACTAGCTACTCGCTTCAATGGCTTACTCTTAGTTCTATCCACAAATTATTCCTTTCCACCTTTAAAGAAAGGCACTGAGGGGAGCTTTAGTATATGTCATTACCCTTGTCAACAGCATGCTTTTTCCTGTGCTTTCAGATAGCCTCTGAGAAAACTCAGAGAATGTAACATTATTGTGCAGAATGGCAAAAGACCTTGGCCACTCCTTTTGTGAGTTCCAAGGAATATCACCCGTGTGACATGCTCTGCAGGGGATAATTCAGAAACATGAGAGCAACTTCCTACCTTAGTGAAACTGGAGAATGTGGGAATTCTACCACTGTAAAATAAAGTCCTGTCTCTCTCCTCCTAGTCCCTACACTGTTCAGTTCCTCACCTTCCCTCCCACTTCTTTCTCTCTGAACTCCCCAGATATTTCAGTAACCCTAGGAAAAATATAAGTGATATTGTGTGGGGGGGGTATGGTATGTCCACCTGTGCATGTGAATGTATGTACCCATATTTGCTCATGTGGAGGCTAGAAAAGAATATTAGTAATCTATATATCATTCTCCATCTTATTCTTTGAGATAAAGCCTTACATTGGACATGAAGTTCACAACTTCAATTAGGCTGGCTGGCCAGGAAACTCTGGACATCCCCCTGTTTGCCCCCCAATGCTGGGGTCATAGGCATGTATGACCCTGATTGACTTTACATGGGTGCTGGGGATTTGAACTCAGCTCCTCATGCTTTTACAGCAAGCATGCTTATATAAAGAGTAATTTGACTGCTAAGCACAAATTTTAACTGAAAAATATAGGGTTTTTTTGTTTTTTGTTTTTTTTTTTCTTTTTGAGACAGGGTGTCCCTGTAGTCCCAGCTGTCCTGGAACTCACTATGTAGACCAGGCTGGCCTTGAACACATAGAGATCTGCCTGCCTCTGCCTCCTGAGTGCTGGGATTAAAGGTGTGTGCCACCACGCCTGGCCAAAATATAGGTTTTAATATATATGGTAGATAAAATCTTAAATGAAAGGGCTGGCTCCTGTCTCTTCCTTCCTGCCTTTGGTTTGCCTTCATCTGGAGGGGGTTACGCTGTTTCCAATTTATTTAGTTATCTATTTGTTTGTTTATATATTCTTTACTGAGTGTTTCTAATAACTCAGTATCCATTCCATGCACCACACAGTAAATAAAAATATAGAAAAAATTAAGTTTAAGCTGAAATCAGCAGAGAATATTGTTGATAACTTTTTAGACATTTTAGTTTTTAGTTAGCCAAAACTTACTCTGTTTTATGGATTTCTTTGCCTCCAATAACCTCAAATTACAAAGTACAATTCCAGCTTTATGTAATAGGTTTCATAACCCTCTGTCTACTCTTCCAGATCTGTGCTCTGGGGAGCTGTTTTACATAAACTCCACACATCGAATTCTTGCTCTATCACTTCCTCTTGGATTTGCCCAGTGAGGAAAACAGGTGAGAGATCTGAGTTTATTTTCCGGACTGCTCCAGGCAATGGGTGTGAGGGCTGCCAGGTAGTGGTGAAGAGGAGGAGCTCTATGAAGAAGCATCTTTGCCCTGTGTCTCAGCAATTGTGTCTTCCCTTGGAACCCTCATCTTTGTGCAAGGAATAACTAGCCAACCTAAGGGCTATTATTAAATCTCACAGATTGCATAATTATTAAACTTTTCCTGAATTAATCTATTTGAAATATATGTCAGTTCTCAGTTCTATTTCGTTTTGTCTTTTCTTGGGGGGGGTCTCCCTGTAGCCCCAGCTGAACTGGAACTCACTATGTAGACCAGACTAGCCTCAGTCTCACACAGATCCTCCTGCCTCTGCCTCCCAAGTGCTAGGAGCACCACACCTGGCTATATCTCAGTTTTTATTGATAGAGTGGGGAAACTGAGTTAGAGATTTGGGCCAGAACTTTCTTTGAGGTGACATAAAAGGAGCTGTATTGTCACTGCAATAAAATGCAGATGATGAATTCTTATTGAAACTCCAGCTCACTGTGTGACCCGAGTCTAGGTGCTTAATCATTCTGTATCTGAGTTTCCCTATCTGTAAAATGAGTAAGTAATTTTTCAAGTTTCTTGTGAATATATAATTTATAGAAAATGCTAAGCATAGTGTTCGGGGGAAAAAAGTTCTCATCATGATAGAGAATAATCAATCTACTCATTCAGGTGTTAATGAAGCCAGTAGTCAGGTTTTTATCATTTGCTCAATCCTGGTGCACTAACTGCCTTTTTGTACTCTTAACCTTGCATAGACAGAAAGCATTGATTCGACTAATATTCATTGATTGCTTATTATCTAAATGACTTCATATTAAGAGCTGTGTAGAATTAAAGTAAGATATATCTTACTTTTCAAGACATTGCAATTTTCACAGGAAGATTGAGACAACGGACATAATCATCACGTGGAGTTCTGTAAGGTCTTAGCCACTGTCCTGGAGCCTTAAATATTCTCACTCAAGTAACTAAATGCCAGAGGAAGAAACGATGTTAAATGGACAAATGCACACACAAGGCCCACCTATTCCCATGCTCTCTTTTTCTTTAACCAGAATGCAGAATTCTTTCACACAAGCTTTGCCTTGACAATTCAAATCACGTTTGAAAAATTAAGCCTATCTTAATTACATTAAGATGCTTGTGACTTTTCTCAGTGAGATATGAACAATCATCTATTTACTTGAGATAGGGCACCAATTATAGACCAAATAAATATTCCACCTAAATCTCACTTGGTGAATAAGTGAGTTTATTGTACAGAGTATGGGTGACAAGTTACCTACAGAAATATGGGTGACTCTAAAGGAGTTACAGCACCAAAAAGCTCACCTCAACATGGGTGAGCACTCACAAAAGAGTTGTCCAAGAGCCATGGAAATGTCTTCTGCCTAGCAATTGCTGCCCGCATTCCTAACCTTAAGAAAGGATTTTGTGACTCATAAATTTCTGAGCTTCCAGAATCTTGTTTCATTAGCTTCCTGACTTCTAAGTCTCCTTCCTTCATCCAGGATGGAATGTTTCAAAAGGAAATAGGTACACAACATAAATGGTATGAGGTGTGAACCTAATATTCAATTATACTCTGATACTAAGGATTCCCTGCTTTCTTTAAATGCATCTTAATATTCTCACTATAGTATTCGTCTCTCACACTTAAACTGTTCTTGTTATCATGAGTTTATGGTTACAAGGGTCCATATTGCACTGCCAGCAAGGGAGTGTATGATTGACTTATCCAAGGTTTCAATTTGTCATCACTAAAATGAGCAAACGTTAATTTAGTCACAAATAATTTCCATTTCCATTTCAATTCTAAGCTCTTTAAGATACATTGCTGCCCCTTTAAGTCAAGTTTTCCATCCATCATCTAGGTGAGGAGAGGAAATTCAGGTTATCAGTAAGTTAATTGCTTCTAGTTTCATGACATGTAAGTTATCATTGTTTTTATCTACCCATGAGCAGCTTAATCATAATATTCATAACTTAGTTTTAGAATTTTTCAAGTCCTTAGTATTTTCTAAAATTTTAAGGAGTCCCTTTATATGTCAGGAAAGAAAAGTACAATGTCTAGGATAGTCATTTGGTATCAAAGGAATCTGCTCATGTGAATTGGATTGCAAGAGTATTTTTGTTTTATTTTTATTTTTTTTTTACATGGACTTGAATTTTTCCCAGTGGCTACAGTGAAGTTCATGAACACAACATTTTATCCTTTTAGACTCTCTGAATGTTCTTGATTGTGTGAGTTTGAACATTAAAGGTATATCAAATCTCTTCTAAGTAGTTAACTCTAGACCCTCGTATATCCATAGCAATACATATAAGTTTTCCATTATTGTATATTCACTAATATTAAAGACAAGCTGTATGATTCTTAAATATACCAGTGATCATTTGTTTGGAAATGCAGACTTCATACACACACACACACACACACACACACTCACATATACATATACACACACTCATAGCCATAAGCAGCTTAGACATACACACAAAAGGAACCAGGCTATCTTTCCATTTCTCAAAACTTTTGCTAAATGTCACACATCACACTTTGGTTGATGGGAAATCATATTGCAGGATGATATGAGACATCATAGGAACTGGAGTGTAAGACCAGTTGATTTTGAGATTTCATCACACATCCCTATCCATGAGGGGTTTGGGTCTGTCAAACAGTGCCACAGAAGACAAGTCTTGAGAATTACTTTTCTGACCAGTAGAAATTGAGACTTTACTATTACTTCAATCTTTCCTTGCTCTGTTTCCCTAGAGAAAAGCACATCGGATCATCTGCATAGTTATTTCTAACTGCCAGCTGTCCTAAATAAACCAGTGTATTCAAGAGCTAGTCATATTTTGAAACTGTCTCCATTCATGATAGAAAGGGCTGAGGCTTCCGTGCTTGCCTGTGCTCTTCTCCTCGGGTGCTGTTAAAGAGAGCACTACGGCTTGGCAGAAGTACAGTCCTGGAACATTACAACAGACAGGATCTTAGACATCACTCTTTTTACATGAACAAAGGAACTGAATCCATCTCAGGCTCAGTGATTCTCAAGGGTCACAGCATCTTCACTGTACCTTCTTTTCTTTAATACTTAAGGGATTTTTTTTCTTACCATGAGATACACTAAAAAATGTCGAGCACTGTGTTAGAGATACCTACTGTCTATCATATCATTTTCTTAATTATCACAACCATTCCATGAGGTGGCTATAATCCTATTTTACAACTTAGAAATTACCAAGCTGTCAGATAGAGGAATGTGAATTGGATCCTAGTTCTCTGCTCTTACCTTGCCAGTGATGGACCCATGCCAAATTTGTCTCCTTGGACTCACTGATTAAAATGCAAATACACCTGTGAGTTACAGTCTTAGAAGCTAAGATCCCAGCTACTAATCCTGCTTTAGGGGGGATTAGTTGACAACTCAGTAAGAGTAAAAGTAAGAATTGAATTCTGAAGTTGTGCTGGAGGGCTGGTTTTGATGATGAAATGACAAAGTCTAAAATGCTTATTTCACAGCTTTGCCTTGACTACTACTATTACATTTACCCATAAGCTGCATGGATGTCTGGTAAAACAGATGGAAGACCCATTGCCAGATAAGAGTGGTCTGTCATTTACAGGGAAAATAAGCCTGCCCCTAATCCACCCCCTCCTAGGTGAACATAATCTAGGCTCATGGTTGCCTGTAAACTCTCAAAGAAGACCCATTTTCTGATGAACAGAACAAGGCTCCTTGAGGCAGCCTCATCACTGTGGCTTCTAAGGCTATGACATATTTGTGCCTAATCCGTAATTAACTAGGAAGAACATATTATTAATTATTTTCCTCAATTGTTAACCAGTGGGGTGCTCCCTTCGCTCATCTCTCTCCTAGCATACTAACTTGTCAGGGTTTAGTACCTGTTGCATGAACAGGTTTGGGTAAGTCTCAAAGGAGTACCAATTCTCTTGTTCCATTAGTGAGAACACATATAGATCATTTTCAGCACTAATCTAGGGCTAAAATCAATTATGTCTCTTGTATTTAAAAATTAAATTGACTCACCATGGGAGCAGAATGAAGGAAAAATACATTCCTCCTATTATGTGTAATTACAATTGTAAAACATTTTCCTTTGGAATGTAATTTCTGCCTGCAGAGGCTGAAGCAGATAAGTTTAAAGTGTTTAGTGGAAATGCTTGGCGTTCTTTCAGATTTTTCTTTGGGCCTTTGTTTTCCACACCTCCCAGACCTCTTTCCTTCTCTTTATTTTAGTGCTATTATAAAACTATGAGGTCCTCTAAGGCTTCTCAATTTTCAAAGAATCTCAAATGCTGTTTAGAGAGTATGGAGCAGAAGGCAGGACAGGAAAAAAAGAGGACTAATTATGACTGTAATCTGTATGATAGAATTTTCAGTCTTACTCACTAGTTGTATGGTGTTCTTAGTTTGACCAGGCCTGAGTTAGATGCTGTGAGAAACTCACACATAGAATGAAGGGCTTTGATTTTTATGAATAACTCCAGTATATGTTATAGAGGCAATAAAAAGGCTTTATTGAAGTGGTGATTACTTAATCATGGCAGACATTCTATTGTTTAGGGAGGTCAGCATATTGAGACATCCCAGAACCGACAACGTCTTTCATAAGTTCAGTTGTCAGATTTGCCTGCCTCAGAAATACTGTAATTTCTCTTAACTTAAAAAATTGGAGGCCAGCCTGGTCTCTACAGCGAATTCAGGCCTGCTGAGGCTACAGGGAGACCCTGTCTCAAAAAGACCCAAAAAAAATTCACTTTAGAAGTATTTTGATTACAAAAGTAGTAATCAGTACTAGGTAACTCGTATATATGATTGCTGGGTTAAAACATAGGCAATCAAAATATGTGTTTAGATAAATAATGAATATTATTTATTTATTTATTTACTCATTTATTTATTTATTTATTTATTATTTATTTGTCTTTTTGAGACAGGGTCTCCCTTAGCCCTTGCTGGCCTAGAACTATGTAGACCAGGCTGGCCTTGAACTCACAGAGATCTGCCTGCCTCTGCCTCCTGAGTGCTGGGACTAAAGGCATGTGCCACCACACCCAGCCAAATGATGAACTTTTTAAGCATAGGGATATCCTATTTCAAGCTATTTAAAGGTAAAAGCATGTGTTCATTACATATCTCACATTCACATTTGCATAGGAGTTCTGTGGCTTTGTTTGCTACATCTAGCAAACTTGTTTACAGAAAGATTCATTTACTATTAGGATATAAGGTCTTTCTTGGAACTAACAGAGCAGAATGAATGTGAGACTTTAGAATAGATTTCGATAGTGACAAGGCTCAGAATCTCCTTTTTCTGTCTCCACTTCCATTTATCTTTATTGATATGTTCTGTTCTTTGCTTTGGCTCCAAATAATTTTCCTTTGTATTCTAAAACTCATCATAGAAAACACCATCACTGGGACTGGAGAGATGGCTCAGTGCTTAAAAACACTGGCCTCTTGTGTAGAGAAACCAAGCTCAGTTCCCAGAGCCCACATGGTGGTTAACAACTGTCTATAACTTCAGTTCCAGGAGATCCAATAGCCTCTTCTGTTTTCCATGGATACTGCATGACACAAGTGCGCTTACATCCATGCAGGCAAGACACTCACACACATAAAAAATAAACATTTAAAAAAAGAAAACATCATCATTAACTAATTTGATCTCCTCTTTTAGGGACTCTTTCAGTTTGCTGTTGCTATAACAAAATGGGGTAGAGTAGGAAGTTTTAATAAAGAAAGAAGACTTATTTTAGCACATGCATCAGAATGTTTAGGAACATGAAACTGGCATCAGATGAACTTCAGGTAATGGCCATGTGTTGCTCCATGCATACTAGAAAAAGAAGGCAGAAACAGGTACACACTGAAGAGCCATAGGCGACAAACTGTGTGAACTCTCAGAAGACTTATTTATTAGAGAACTAGTACATAATTAGCTTGACCTCTAGAAATAAATTTCATACTTAAGGTGTTTGATGTGCTCTCTTCACAGCCCTTGTTAATTACTGAGAAAGCAGGTGGGTTGATTTCTTCTGGCACCTACTTTGTGACCATAAAGACATCGGAGGTGAAGCTTAATTGATGCCGTAAGCATCCAAATTTTCAGAGAAATGGAGTCAAAAGCCTGATACGTGGAACCTAGGAAATCTTGGCTTTTCTTCCAATCTGAGCCCATAGATTTCCCCTTTATTTAATTAGTTTGACATGAGTTTATCATTTCCATCTGTGACAGACAACCACAATCTAAGGATTTTGAAATTCTATTCATTTTCTTTTTTTAAGGATCTCCTTTCAATTATTCTCTTTTTCTTTGTTCTTTGACAATTTCATACATATAAATAATGAATTCATTATCAGTTCTCATTACCCACCCCATTCTTCTTGCACTGAAATACTTCTTTTTCCCCAGCACCATCCCCACTGTTTTCATGTCTTTGTATGTCTCTGTGTGTATGAATTTCTGGTTTATTTATGGTTCCTTACATAAGCATGAATAGTGTGTTATATAGTAAAACATGGGCAACTTCTTAGTGGCTACACCACTGAAGGAAATGGCATGCCTCCCCCAGGAAATATTAATTGCCCATAGTCCCTTTGTGATGGGTAGGGCTCATGAGCACCTTCCCTATGAATGATGAAATAGTGATATGTCCAGATATGGGTACAGGTATTGGGCAGATAACCATGGCTTGGCTGCAGTGAGTTCATGGGCAATGGTCATGTCATGTCCAGAAGACACTGTTTCATCACACACTCCTCATCCTCTGCTTCTTTCCGTTCCCTCTTCTGGGATGTGCTCTGAGCCTTTAGAGGAAGTGATATACATGTTCTGATTAGGGGTGGCCACTCCATAGCCACTTATTCTTAGCACTTTGACCAACTGAACTAACTGCAAATGGAAGCTTCTCTGAAGAAGACTGGGAGTAGAACTAATCTAAGCATATAAACATAACTATTTTACAAGGCAATTTGATACCATGTTCATTTAGCCAAACAGTAATAGTTTTAGCCATAGGGACTATGACCTCTCCAGTCATGTAATCTTGACCAGGGTTGTAGTACAATGTATGAGTTCATTCTTGTGGAAGTGGTCACAAATCAAAGCATGAGACAATTATTTACCCCCATAACAGTTATGCCACTGTTGCACCAGTGGGCACATCTTACTGGCAGGTTGTTATTTTATTTCATGGAGTCCAGAGTTGTGTAATTCTATCGGCGACTTTTCTCCTTCAGCACTTGGCATAACACTTTCCAGCACTGCGAATGCTAGCCAGCAGGGAGGAAGCTTCCAGCTAAGCTTCAGCTTGATTTCTCTCCATCCCATAATCCCAGGGTCTGCAGAAACAGTGTTTTGTAATCCACTAGTTCTGATGGACATGCAAGAGTGATGGTAATATCTATATTGTTTGAGGGCCCTCTAGGGACTACATGTTCAACAGCTCATAGGTAAGTATCCCACATCTGTTCTTAGAATTTTAATTTAATAACCTTTGACTTCTGGGAGGAACGTTATCCACTTATGCAAGCTTGTCTCCATTCAAACGTTTCTAATTTTTAATTACTGTTTTTAACAGACTTAGAAAGCAGTAGTTTTCCATGGAGCTTTTTAAGAAATCTTAGTTTTGGTTAAGTCTTCCCTTTCTAATTTTAAATAACATGTGTTCTCCTATCCACCTTCAATGCCTCTTACAGGCTCCTCTGTTCCCCTCTCTCCAGGACACTTTCTTGCTTCCTGATCTCTACAGAAATTCCCAATTAAATATAAAAATCTTAAAATTGAAACCCAGGATCTGCACATAAGGGAGATCATGCGGTGCTTATCTTTATGGGCCTGGATTACATTAGTCAGAATATTTTCCAATTCCAAACATTTTCTTGCAAATTTCATAATTTTATTTTACTTTATATACAAATAAAATTCCATTGTGTATATGTGTACCACATTTTCAGGATTTTTAGTATTATATCACTTTTTAATATATAAAATTACCAAATAGATTAGAGGAGGCATCACAAGGGTCTTCTGGGGTTTTTTTTTGTTGTTGTTTTGTTTTATAAATGTATTGGCCTATTGAGTCTCTTAGATCCCTCTGAGTAAGGATTAGAACTTATAGAACTAAAACGTAACAGAAGGAAAATGACCAAAGTCATTCAGTCTTCTGTGTGATTATGTTGAGGATAAATCCTATCCTATTATTTTTGTGCCTGACATATGCATTTCATCCATATTTTTAGTAACACTTGTGAGCCTTTCATTTTCCCAAATTGATCAAAAGGACTTTCAGTTTGCCTTGCACTTTTCTATCAGGAAGAAAGTCTTAGATTAAACTCATTAACTCCAAAGTATTAGGAGCTTAATTAAAATGCAAATCCTACCCCAAAAGATTTGCATGTCAGTGAAAAAGAATGAAGAGGGTAATGCTTAATTTATGGAGTAAAGAAGTACTTGTAGTATTTCAAGCTTTAGAAAGATTATTTAAGGGCAAGAATATATTAATATCACCTTACAAACTACACTACTAGAAATTGACTTGTGGTGGTAAAATTGAAGACTAAAAGTCAGATTGGAAGGAGTGGCTGGTTACAGTTTGGGAAATAACAGGAACAGGAATATTTTAACACCTCATCAACTACATTTCAAGCCCCATAATCAACTTGATCAATACACTGACAAACCTAACATCAGACTCACAAATTTTCTCTACTGCAGAACTGGACTTGCTACTGCAGCTAAGGTCAGTGCAGCCTCCACTGCCACCGTGGCATTTTCGCCCAGGCAAATGGCTGAAAGACTGCTATAAGGAAACCTACAAAAGCCTTACCAGTAGGGTTTTCACAGAAGGGCAACCACTGCTTCCATGGCCACCATCAGTGACCCAACAGGGAAAAGGAAAGTTGTGGGAGTTAAGAACAAGTCTAAACAGTACTTCGGGTATGTCACAGCCGCCAGCCTTTCCACAGGACTCTGAAATCAAAGCAATCTCAAATAGGTCGAGTTTGCCTCAGCTCTCCACAGCCGACAGAAAAGAATGAAGAGAACTCCAGGGACGGGAGAGGTGGCTCAGTGAGTAAGAGTTCTGACTGCTCTTGGAGAGGAGTTGCGTCCAGTTCCCAGCTCCCACGTGGTGGCTAACAATGATCCTTAACTCCAGTTCCAAGGCATTTGAAGCCTTCTTCTGGCCTCCACAGACACTGAACAACATGGGTGTACTTATATACATGCAGGCAAAAAACTCATACACATAAAAATAAATTTAAAAATTAAAAGAATGAAAGAAAGAACACTATACACTAGGGGAGCTGGAAGTTCATAAGATAACAGGACTGGTAAAACATCAACACAGAATTCAGGACCAGGCAGACAAAGCAGCCCATCAACCAAGGAAAGGAAGCCAAGAAGACATTTTCTTCTCTCTCCACCTAGCTCTCTTTCTTCACTACAGCCATTCTTTATCTGCCAGTAATTCCATTTTATACCTCCAACCAGCTCTCTTCCTTCCCCACAGTTATTTCTTATCTGTATGGTACAGGAGGGCATTGTAGTAGGCCAACACTGTCCCCTGCTGTTGGCACCTCTCTCTCTCTCTTTCTCTTTCTCTCTCTCTCTCTCTCTCTCTCTCTCTTACCCCCTTGCTTTCTCTTTTTTTTTCCCTGACACCCATTCACCTTACTGTTACATTTCCCAAAGCCCAGAGGCTGGCCTGGTTTGCCATATCTAGTTACATATCTTTACATAACTTTACCAACTCCTCTTTTTGGTCTACTGTTAACCGAAACTCCCACATATCCATCCTGTGTTTTCCTTGCCTCTACCATCCCTGCTCTCATTCATGTCTCTTTCTTTTACTTTTATCAAACAACTCAATACTTATCATTAGTCTCACCATAATTACTTCCTGCTTTTTTAAAAATATCAACTTTCTACTCATGTAACATGTTAGCATATACCATACAATTGGGATTTCCTCACTCCTTGAACTAATCAGTAGTTAACAAGTGGATACAGGCTGGATAGTACTGAATACTGACTGCTGCTGTAGACAGCACTCAGTGACGGGAACAGACAGGTGACAGAGCCTAGTACATGGTACACCAGTCTGACAGATGAAAACATCACAACTGTACTATAACTTAGTATCCCTTGAACAGTTCAAATTTGTCCACTGAAAGAAAAAAGATAACTTGAAAGAGGAACAAAAAATCTTAAACAATGATCCAGGTGGGCAGATCCCAATGCAAAAACAAGGAAGATGAAAAAAAATCAAGAACACTTGTTGTCTCCTCCAAAAATTGCTAACCTCATCCTAATGGCCTCTAATAAAAAATGACTTAAATTAATTTCCAGATGCAGATTTCAAAAGAATGGTTATAATTATGGTAAAACTCAGAAAGGACTCCAATATTAAGAGAATACAAACAGGCAACTAAATGAAATAAGGAAGTTAATGATTCATTAAATATAAATGCAAAAACATGAAAAAAAATCAAGAACACTTGTTGTCTCCTCCAAAAATTGCTAACCTCATCCTAATGGCCTCTAATAAAAAATGACTTAAATTAATTTCCAGATGCAGATTTCAAAAGAATGGTTATAGGTTATAATTAACTCAGAAAGGACTCCAATATTAAGAGAATACAAACAGGCAACTAAATGAAATAA
>NW_008360327.1:5399401-5401799 GCF_000622305.1 Nannospalax galili
ATGAAAGTGCATTTTAACAAAAGTAGTGTAGAAAACCCAAACCAAAATAATGATGGGAATGAAAAACATTGTAGGTTAAGAAAAACGTTCAGTGGAAAGCCTCACTAACAGAATGCATCATGTGGAAGAAAGATCATCAGATTATGAAGAAAGAAATACAGAAATTGGGCCATTCAGCTCAGGCTAATAAAACATTTTTAATATGTCAGCAAAACATGGAAGAACTCTAAGACTCCATGAAAAGACAAAAATCTACATATTAAATATTTATTTTTTATAATTTTACATATATGAGTGTATTGCCTGCCTGTGTATAAGTGCACTCATGTTGTGCAATGCCCATGGAGATCAGAAGAAGGCATTGGATGCCCTAGAACTGGAGTGATGGACAGTTGTCAATTGCCATATGGGTATTGGGAACCAACCCAAGTCCTCTGCAAGAACAGCCAGTGCTCTTAACTGTTGATCCATCTCTCCAGCCCCCAAAATCTGCATATTACAGGGATAAAGGAAAGAGAAGAATTTCATGTAAAAGACATAGAAAATATTTCAATAGAATCATAGACAAAAATTCCCCAAATCTAGAGAAAGAGAAGCCCATCTAGATCCAAGAGGCACACAGAACACCAAATAGGACAGAAAGACACTCCCCTTGTCATGTTATAATTAAATGTACAGAACAAAGAAAGTGTATGGAAAGCTGCAAAAGAGAATGACCAAGTCACATACAGAGGAAGGTCCATCAAAATAATTTCCAACTTTTCAAGTCCAAACCATGAAAGGAAGAAGTGCTTGGACTAACGTCCTTCAGACTCTGAAAGACCACAATTTCCAAGCCACTCTGATATACCAATCAAACCTATCAGTCATCTATAGACCATCATATATATATATGAGTGTTCACGTGTTCACATATATATGAGTGTTCATTAAACTGGGTAGGGGCATTTGGGGAAGGTCTGGAGAGGGGAGTGATTCTAAATACCATCAAACTGTATTGTATGAAAATCATAAAAATTCAATTAAAAATAAACTATTGGTTATAATTGCCAATAAAAGAAAGACTTTCTATGATGAAAGCAGGATAAAAGAATTCATGACAACCAAGCCAGCCCTAAAGGAGATGTTAGGAGGAATACTTCAATGCACACTCAAGAGGCTACTAGAGGGGGAAAAAATAAATGATGCTATAACACTCACTAATCAAAATAGAATAAGAAAGTCATTGACACAACAATTCAAAATCAATAAAATGACTCAGAAAAATACATACTTTCAATTATAACTCTTAATATCAATGATCTTAATTCACCCACCAAGAAACACAGATTAGCAGATTGGATTAGAAAAGAGACTCCTTTGTTTTTGCTGCCTCCAAAAAACACACTGCCAAAGTTAAACACACTCTTAGGCTGGAAGGAGAGAAAAGAATACTCCAAGTAAATGGAACCAGAATACAGGTGGGCATTGCTGTTCCAATAGCTGACAAAACAGATGTCACACTAGTTCTTGTTAGAAGATGTAAAGAGGGTTACTTCATGTTGATCAATGGAACAATCCACCAAGAGGAAATTACAATTCTAAAAGTATACATAAGCAAAATATAGACTCATCTGCTTTTTGAGTCCATTTCACAAACACTAATATATTTAAAATCATATATTAACCATAATACAGTAATAGTGAGTGACTTTGATAACACACTCTTACCATTAGATAAACTATCCAATAATGAATAAAGAAACAGGAATTAAATAAGGTTATAGATCAAGTGGACCTCACAGGCATCTACAGAGCATTCGATAAAAGCCCAAAGAATACACATTCTTCTCAGCACCCAAGGAACCATCTTTAAAATAGATCACATATTAGGATACAAAATAAGTCACAAAAAATATAGGAAAACTGAAACAACATCCAGCATTCTCTCTGATCACAATGGGATAAAGCTAGAAATCAACAGAAATTACAGACAAATACAAACTCATGGAGATTAAGCAAAATATTATTGAATGAAATGAGTAATTGTAGAAATCATGAACAAAATTTTTTTAATGTGTGTATTTCAATAGAACATAAATTCATTAAAACACATTCAATAAAGTGATTATAGATTCAAATAGCACATAATGTTAAAATCTTGAAAATAAGTTTATCATATAAGAAACTAAGCAGGGACTCTTTTACCTAGTCAGCAAAAGTCTTGGAAGAACATTGCACCTCTGAAAACACATGCTTTCCTCTTCTCTTGGAGTTTAGAAATTTCTCTTTGTAGAAGTCTTTTTTTTTAATTAGAAGAAGCATTTCAGTACAGATTTAACATATTCAGTAACATACTCCAGAGCAAGAGTACATCTCTTTCACAAGTGGGTGCAAGTTTCTAGGTATTTTTTATGAG
>NW_008360327.1:5401873-5403067 GCF_000622305.1 Nannospalax galili
TTTTTTTCATACAGAAGAATTCATTCCAAAGCAATTGACATTGAGATGTTTTCACATGCATTTCTAATCTCTATATACATGACTTTCACTGGTCACAGTCGCCCACCTTCTGAGCTCCTTGGCATCTGAGCATGATTACAAACTCGTCAGATAGACAGCCTTCCTCTCCCACTAGAGGCTCCATACTCTGCCATCCCTGTCACTGTCCACTGTGTTGTCAGCACCCTCATCCATTCCCCCTGTCTGCCCTTCTGGTAAATCTAGTCAGCCAGAGGTCCCTGTTCCAGGAGGGTCAACTGTTCCTCATCTACAGCAGTCCATTGTCAGTATTTCTTTGGATAGAATTGGGGTCTGCTGTTCATTTTTCCAGTAGTATGTTGGGTTACTGTCTGGAAGAGCCTTTATCTATCCTGGCCAACAACTCGACTAAAGGTATCGCCTGTCTGGCTTTGTTGTTTGTCGAGTAACTTTTAGTTATATATATGTGTATGCTCTTATGATATTATGTTGGCCCCTTTAATCTTTGGTTATACTTCCCTTTTGGGTGTTTAAGGACATACAATTGGACCAGATAAACTGATTTGTTTTTACTCTTGAGGTCATTAGAGGATCTGTTCCTCAGGGGTCCCGTGGGCTTGGGAGGAGCCCCTGGCTAGCAACTATGGACTGAACCCTCTCAAACTGTGAGCCAAAGAACTCTCTTCAAATAACTATTAGTTCCTTTTCTCTTTGCTGTGTCCAAATACTGGACAGAGCAATTTAAGGGGAAGGTATTTATTTTGGCTCAAGTTTTGAGTGGGCAAAGTCCATTAAGAAGTGAAAGACATGGAAGACTTCATAGATACAAGACTGTGGAATACCTCACGTGTTAGAGTTCAAGAAACAGAATTCAGGCTGGCATGGGCCCCAGTTATAACTCATAACTACACACACCTACCCACATCCTCTCAATACCTTTCTTTCTTCTCCTTCAGGTTATTTCTTTTCCTTTACCTCACTGTTTCCTTACCCTTGTCCTGGTTCCTGGAGTTATGTCTGTTTGCATACTTATTTACCAAAGTCTCATCCTAGGATCCACATATGAGGGAGAACATATGTCGATTTTTTTTCTGAGATTGTGTTACTTCACTTAGTATAACAGTTTCTAGTTCCATCCATTTACCTGCAAATTTCATGATTTCATCTTTCTTTACT
>NW_008360327.1:5408585-5410800 GCF_000622305.1 Nannospalax galili
GCTGGTTCGTCTAAGCTTCTGGTTCTTTCTTTTGATTTTATATTGTTGAGGCCGGATTGTTTTTGTCTTCAGGAGTTCCGCGGTGGCCCAACTCTAATGTGGATCAGAAGTTTTCAGGTTTTCTCCTTAGGTCTGGAATCTTCTAAGAATGCTTTTGGCCTCAGGAACTTGGGTGGCACTGACCTGAGACCCTGGCTGTGGCTGCGCCACGCAGGGATGCAAAGGCTGATGGGGAGGGAAGATGCCCCAAGATTTCCCAGGGAGTGGATTGAGTAGCTGGGTTGTACTGGATGCAAAGGATCAGGGAGAGTAAAGATAAACCTTGGAGCCCCAGAAAGAGGCTGTCAGCCCCAGAAAAAGGCTGGCGAGTGTTGGAGGACCAGGGAAGTAGAGGGAGATGAGGGCAGGGCCAGGACCAGAAGCGGTGCTCCTGGAGCCCAAGAAAAGGTCTTAGTTGCTCTGGGTGAGAAGGATCAGGAAGTAGTATTGGTTCCCCAGGTGTCTGGGGGCCCAAGACTAGGAATGGCACAGGGCCCAAACTAGGAGTAGAGAACAGTGGGGGAGATGGAAGGGTGAATGAGGCTTGGGGAGTCAAGGCACAGAGGGCCGAGAGGCCTGAGGATAGGAAAGCAGGTTAGGAGAGTTAGCCAGTTACCCCAAGAGAGGCCTGAGGGCAGGAGCGCCCATTACGTTTAAGTTCAGCTTCAATCAACTTTTCAGGACAAGGGCAGAATAAAGTCAGACCCTTTGCTAAATGCTCTGATTGTCTACTTCAAAAAATCAGAGAAATCTCAAATAACCTGATGATGACCCTTAAGGCACTGGAAAAACAAGAACAAATCAATCCCAAAAGAAGGAAATGGGGAGGAAAAATAAAGATCAGGGAGAAATTAATGAAATAGAAATAGAAATTAAAAAACCAAAAAGAATAAATGAAAAAAGAAATGGAGAGAAAATTCCAATTAATACAATTAGAGATGAAGAGGAAGATAATAAGAAGGATGTGGGACATTTCAGAGAATTATGAGGACAAATTTAAAAATTTATATCCCAAGAGTGGAGGCCATGGATGCTATTTTTTGAGGATCTATGGGACCCTTGGTCAACAACTTCCTAAGAGGAAGTCCATTACTGGCATTGATTTTTTTTCAATATCCTATGTCTAGAAAGGATAATTTCCTCCTGTTACAGGATAACTCCTTTTAATCTCATATATATATATATGCCTTAAGAAGCTCCTATTGTCGTAGATTTCCTATGGCTTTCTCTAAAGGACTTTAGTGATACTTACCTCACCCCAAACTCCTTTTCTGCTCTGTCCTCCCATTCCCCATCCCATTTAGCCATTTAACTAGTCTAATGCTCCCTTTTCCCCTTTATATCTCTGCCCCCCACCATGGCCATTTATTAGTTACTTGACTTCTCTGAATTTTCAAATTGAAATATGCATCTCAATGATTTCAAACCTAGCATCCAGCTATGAAAGAGGACTTGTGACTTTCATCTTTCTGAGTCTGGGTAACCTCACTCAGGATGATTGTTTCTGATACCATTCATTTACCTGCAAATTTCATTATTTTATTTTTTTAAGTTACTTATTTAATAATCACATACTTAGAAGAAGCATTTCATTACATCAGCATTTACATACTCAATAAATTTTTTCTGAGCTAGAATGCATCTCTTTCAAAATTGGCTGTACATTTTTAGGTTTACAGTTGAATTATTACGGTTATACAATATTGTACTCAGTATAAACCTTATAAGACATAAAATTAAGTAAGGTGTTAACCTTTAGAAAAGATCTCCATTTAATTATTAAAATACAGAGTTTCATACAGAAAACTTCATTTTTAATGCAATTGACATTAAGATGTTTGCACATGCATTTCTAATCTCTATATATCAGATTATTACTAGTCATAGTCAGTTACTTTCTGAGCTCCTTGGCATCTGAGCATGGATATAAAGTCATCAGGTAGATTTCAATGATAATGTTTTTCACATCTACTAACTCTTAAGGAGCAAATTTTTATGCTTTGAAGAATTATTTTTTAATCATTATGTATTTTAATTTTTAATAACTACGTGATTAGAAGCTTTTCACTACAGCTTTAACATATCATTCAGTAACACACTCCAGAGCAAGAGTACATCTCTTTCACAAGAGACCACTTTATTTTTTAACTCCTAAGTTCATGGACACAGACCTACA
>NW_008360327.1:5411473-5428533 GCF_000622305.1 Nannospalax galili
CCAACAACTCAAAAGAAGGTATCTCCTATCTGGCACTGTTGCTTGTTATGTAGCCTTTAGTTATGCATATGGACTCTTAAGAAATTATATTGGCCCCTATAATCTTTGGTTATACGTTCCTTTTGGATAATGGAAAGGAGAGAGAGAGAGAGAGAGAGAGAGAGAGAGAGAGAGAGAGAGATTAAATCGGATGTGAAAATTACAAAAAATCACTAAAAAATACAATGAGGGAAATTGAAAAGTAAAATCCCATTACATTGAAAAACCTAAAAGAAATTGTTGAATTTCATGATGCATATGGCATTCCAAAGCTAAACTACAATGAAGTAAATAATTTAATCACATCTATAATAACCAATTAAATGTAAGCAGTATTTAAAATCTCCAAACTAATAAAAGCCCAGGGCTAGATGGATTCAGCACAGAATTCTGCCTGACCTTCAATGGAAAACTACCACTAATACAACTCAAATATTTCCATAAAATAGAAAAGGAAAGACCACTTTCAACCCTTTTTTATGAAGCTGGTATTAACCAGATGTCCAAATCAGATAAAGAGCCAAACACAAAAGGGTGAATGATAGGCCAGTGTCTCTGATGAACATAGGTGCAGCACTCCCAATAAAACAACTGCAAACTGTATTCAAGAATACTGCCAAAAAGCATTCACCATGAAGTTGGCTTCATTACAGGGATGCAGGAATGGTTCAATATACATAAATCAGTGAGCATAATTCACCACATAAGTAGACTGAAGGACATAAATTACATGAACATTTCAATTGATGCAGAAAAGGTCTTCGAAAAAATTCTACAACACCTCATAATTAAAATCATAGAAATACTAGGGATGAAGGAACAAATCTCAACATAATAAAGGCTATCTATGACAAATCAACAGCTACCATCATGTTAAATCTATAAAAGCTCAGAACATTCCCACTAAGACCATGAACAAGGCACTGGTATCCCCTGAACCACTCTTACTCAATATAGTCTTTAAAGTCCTAGCGACAGGAATAAGAAAAGAGAAGAAAATAAAAAGGGGTGCAAATACAAAAGGAAGAAGTGAATGTGTATTTGCTGAAGACATGATTCTATATATGAGAGACCCCAAATACTCACCAAGAAACTCCTAGAGCTGATAAACACTTTCAACAAATTGGCAGGTTACAATAACATCCAAAAATCAGTAGCTGTGCTATATACCAAAAAAACAAAGAGACTAAGAAAGAAATCAAGAAAACAATCTCATACACAAAATAAATAGAATAAAAACAGAAATAACACCTTTAAATAAAATTAATAAATGGAAAGACCTATATAATGAAAATTTTTAAATATTCAAGTTGAAGAAGGCAACAGACTATGTAGACACTGCCCAAGTATATGGAATGGAAGAATTTTGTGAAAATGACTACTTTTCAAATCTACATATTCAATGCAATCACAATCAAAATTATAATGCAATTCTTCACAGAAATTGAAAACAACCTTACAATTCACATGGAATAAAAAAAGACCCCAGAGAACTGAAACGATTCTGAACAATAAAAATACTGCTGGAGGAATCACCACTCCTTATTTCAAGTTATACTATAGAGCCATCATAAAAATAGCATGATATTGGCACACACACAAAAAAAACCCATATAGATAAGTAGAATGGAATAGATGACCCAGATATAAGTCTAAAAACCTACAGCCACCTGTAGACATTGGATAAAGATAGCATCTTTAATAAGTGGTGTTGGGAAAACTATATATATATGTATATGTAGAATAATAAAACTTGATTCTTCTCTCTCACCATGCACAAAAATCTATTCTAAATTAATAAAATATCTCAGTGCCAAACCTGAAACTGAAACTTCCAGAAGAAAGAGTAGGAAGTACACTTCAGGATATAGGTTCAGCTAAAGACTTTCTGAATAGGACTTGGGTCACCCAGGAAACAGAACCAACAAGTAGGGTAAGACTTCATGAAATTAAAAAGCTTCTGTACTACAAAGGAAATTGTTAATTGACTAAGAGGCAGGCTAAAGTATGGAACATATATTTGCCAGCTATACATCTGACAGAGGATTGATGTCTAGACTACACAAAGAATTTTAAAAAAAAAAAACTAAGCAACAACAACAACAAAAATATCAATTAAAAGGTGGATTATGTTCAAAGCCAGCCTGGTCTACATAGTGAATTCCAGGCCAGCTGTGGCTACAAGGAGACTCTATCTTAAAAAGACCAAAAAAAAAAAAAAAAAAAAAAAAAAAAGGATTATGGACCTGAATAGAGAATTGTTGGAAGAAGAAATATAAATGGCTAAGAAATGTTTTTAAAAATGTTCACCATCCTCATCCATTAGAGAAATTAAAGTTAAAGCTATTTTGAGATTTCGTCTTAGCTCAGTAAAAAGGGCTAAAATTAAGAAAACAAAAGACAACAAATGCTGTTCAAGATATGCGAAGAAAGGAACCCTCCTGCACTGTTGGTGGGAGTGAAAATTGGAAAGCAGTGTGACAGTTTCTCAAAAAACTAGAAACAGATCTATCATATGACCCAGCTATACCACGCCTCAACGTGTACCCAAAGGACTCTATTTCCTACTACAACAACTCATGGTCATCTATGTCCATAGCTTCTCTACTTCTCCACTCACAATAACTAAGACATGGAAACGGCCTAGATATCCATCAGCTAATGAATAGATAATGATAATGTGGTACCCACAAAGTAATGGACTTCTAGTAAAGAAAAATGAAATTAAGAAATTTGCAAATAAATGGATGGAAGAAGAAAACACAATGAATGAGGCAGTCCAGACCCAAATACAAACACCTCATGTCATGCAACGCCAGCAGAGGTCCAAAGAATTGGACACTATTCTATTCAATGTCATTTCTCCAAATTATCTTTTAAAAGACAAAGCTAATTTTATTGCTTGTTACAGAAGATAGGCACTAACAGTTTTATCTTCACAAAAGGTGAGGTAAATAAGTAATATTATTTTATGCTTTAGTTTTTGATAGTCAGGTCTAAGAACAGTCATTCTTTTTGTTAGGACTGGCAAGAATTATGACAAAATAGTTTGTGTTCAGTACAATAATTGCTTGGCACTTTCTATTAAAAATTTAATTAAAATTTTAGAAATTTCCTACAATGAAAAAGAAACCTACTTTAACTTGTCTCCTGTTGGGTAAGGGTTACCTGAAGGATGGTAAATAATATTCACACACAGTCTACTTATATGAATGGGAATTAATTCTCAAGTCATATAGCTCACTATAAAAAATATGAATCTTCAACCAGGCATGATGGTGCATGCCTTTAATCCCAGAACTTAGGAGGCAAAGGCAGGCTGATCTCTGTGAGTTCAAGGCCAGCCAGCTGGGGCTACAGGGAGACCCTGTCTCAAAAAGATTTAAAATAAATGTATCTTCATTTAAATGAGGCCAGACTGTGGCAATGTTGAGATGCTGAGAACGTTAAGCATTAAGACACCATATTCCTACGTATAACTTGAGATACTGCTCACAATGGATTCACAAGGGAAGACTCTGTATTGCTGTCCAGTAAGACTTTCTAATGACAGAACTTGTCAAAACATTAAGCATTATAAACTTTAACAGTGGTTTCAAAATTCCCCGATTGTGATTCCCTAGAATCATTGTTCTGTATTAAAAGGTTTTAAACACTCAACTTAAGGGTCAGCCTTTTCTTCCCCTAGTATATACTACTTTTCTGTTTTACACTGCCCTAGAATGTTTAAACTCTGGGATAGCATATAAATAAGAGCCTTGGAAATCTGAGTTATGGTGGAATGAGCACATTGTTTCAAGGCTGCCTTCTTGGCTTTTTTAAGCCATAGAATAAGAACACTCAAAATCAAATTTATTATAAGTGGCCAGTGATACTCTTTGCTTGGGTAATGAGTCAGAAGATATTTTAAATTTGCTTTCTTAAAAGCTATCTGTTAAAGTAGCTTGTCTCTTCTGTTGGCTTGGTTTAATCTCTAAAGAGTACATTGGAATTGAACTGAATTGACATTTTTACAATTTCCCAAAGGGAGCAAGAGAGTTATGACTATGTTATAAGGTGAGAAATTGGTTTGTGCTTGTGAACACAAGAAAAGAAAGCATCTTTCAAGACAAAGAAGGACATGAATGAAAGGCTCCAATTGCAAAGGTCAAGCCAGGAGATCAAGTTGAAGGCTACTGTGGTCTACAAAGACTGGTGAGGACACAGGCTGGACTCCTGGTCCCCATGGAGAATGTAAAATACCTTAGAGGGCTGGGCAGACAGCTCAGTCGGTAAAGCACTTATTGCTTAAACATGAAAAGATAAGTTTGAGTCCTCAGCTCCCACATAAAGGCCAGTTGTGATGGTATGTTCCTGTAATGTTAGCTTTGGGGATGCAGAGATAAGAGATTGAATCCCTGGGGCTTGATGGCCAGCAAGTCTAGTCATTTATTATAAGGTAGTATTAAAATAAGCTGAGATTTGGGGGACTGGAGAGTTGACTCAGTGGTTAAGAGCACTGGCTACTCTTGCAGAGGACCTAGATTTGGTTCTCAGCCCTAATATGGTAGCTAATAACCTTCTGCAACTCCAGTTCTAGGGGATTCCGATGCCCTCTTTTGACCTCCACTGACATTGCATGACATGGGCACACTTACATACTTGCAGGCAATACACTCATACACGTAAGATTAAAAATAATAAATAAAATATTTAAAAACTAAACCAAGACTGGAGAATGTGGTGCAGAGAAGTGAGACTAAAGATGAGTTTGGTGATTACTGTTTTGCCTGGAATGGGTTATAGTGGGGACAATTTGGAGGAGCCAACAGAAAACTGAACAGATGTTAATGAATAACGTAGTAGAAATGCTCAGCCTGGAGATATTCAATAAGAAAACAGTGCCTAAATTTTCTGCTAAGAGGCTTTAGAACAATAGCAATCAGCTTTTCATGTCGTCATCCTCTGCAGGTTTTTTAAAACTCAAATTTGGGATTCCACCTCAATAAATTCTGATTTAATTGGGCATATTAATAGGTTGACTCTAATTTTCAGTTGTTTGGTGTCACCAGCTCTGATCTATAAATAAGGCTAGCTTTGCTATATGAGGACAAACCATGGCAAGAAAGAACACTATTGGATGGAGACACATGTTTTATAGATATGAATGTTACCAGGTTTTCTCCTTAGCCAAATGAGTTTAAGTTCTCAATTACTTTTCATTTAACACAGTAATATTAATTAAATCAATATTCTCTCTTGATTCTACTAACTGGGTAGTTATTCAGTGGTCCAATTCACTAGACAGAAACTTAAGCCACATAGAAGAGAGACTAAACTTTCAAAAGTCTGGAAATTCAAAATCATGAAGGAAATATTATCATGGTTGATTGTTATAATTGATTAATATGACAAACCATGAAACCCAAGTTTAAAAGTATTTATAGCTTTATCTTATTTCTTGGAAATACCTCAATCTAGAGGAGTTCAAGGGGTTAAATTGTTCGATAATGCAAGACAACGAAGTGAAGATAGCATCATTGCACAGCTCACCTATCTCCTCATCACGACTGAAATGATTGGAACTGAAAGTTTCACACCCTTTCTTGGTGATAATATATGAATCTCATTCTTACTAAATTTCTTTAAAAAGAGTGGTTTTTCTTTCCATTTCCATTCCTTTTCTTTCACTTCTGTCTTCCCCCTCTGAATCCTTTTCTTCCTACTCTTTGTCTATCTGTCTGTCCCTCTCTCTCTCTCTGACATATGCATGTATGCAAGTATGCTTTCTTGTGCAAGGATGTGCAGAGCCCAGAAGATGTCCTTGGGATGTCTTCCTCAATCAATTCTCCATTTTAGTTTTTGAAACAGGGTGTCTCATCATCCTGGCTAAGTCTCAGTTGTCAATTTGACATACCTGGGAAGAGAGAACCTCATTTGAGGAATTTCCTGCATTGGCTTGTCTTGTGCCCATGTCTGTGAGTCATTTTCTTAATTTTTGGATGATATTTCAAGGCCAACTAACTATGGGTAGTGCTACTGCTGGGCAGGTGGTCCTGGGGTGTGTAAGAAAGCAGGCTGAGCACATGCCAGAAAAGCAAGCTAGTAAGTCGCATTACTTTATGGTCTGTGCTTCAATTCCTGCCTCCAGGTTTCTGCTTGAGCTCCTTCCTCCTTCCCTGGCTTCTCTTGATGAAGGAGTGTACTGTAAGCTGAAATAAACCATTTCTTCCCAAATTTGGTTTTGGCCAGCATTTTTTTTTTTTTTTTTTTAAATCATAGCACAAGAAAGCTAATAGCACAGAAGTCGCTACCAGGATCATAGGCATTGCTATGGTGGACCTGATCATATTCAGGTGAAGATTATGGAAGCCTTTGGAACTTTGGCCTAGAAAAAAGCTTTTGAGTGATTAGAACTTAGTGAGCTTCTCTGTGGGAGCTTGAAGAAACACAGATGGTAGAGCCCTGGTTTGCAGTGTTTCAGAGGGAAGTTTGAGAGTCAATCAAAGACTCTAGCAGGACTATTTGTGTGATATTTTGAATTGAGAATCAGGGATTTTGTTTAGCTGATGCTGAAAAAAGCAACTGTGGGGGTACACGCCTTTAATCCCAGCACTTGGGAAGTAGAGGCAGGCAGATCTCTGTGAGTTCAAGGCCACCTGGTCTACATAGTGAGTTCCAGGACAGCGGGGGCTACAGGGAGACCCTGTCTGAAAAAGACCAAAAAAAAAAAAAAACCCAAAACAAAACACTAGTACTAATAATGTGAAACCTTTGGTTTGACCATTGATTCTGATTAGCTAGGACTGAAAAATCAGCTGTGATTAAGAAGGGGCCACTTATTTCTTCAGGGTTATTGCACAAAAGCCTTGGTCCAGAAGGGGGCACAGGCTGCATCTCAAGCTTGTAGCTGAGCTTGTTAATATGTAGATGTCCCAAAATGGTACAGATTTTGAAGGCATGAAGGTACCATGGAGAGAAACTGAGGTTTGGCAACTTGTGCAGCCATGAGAGGCCATTGGTAAAGGTGCAACTCAAGGATTGATGGAGTCACGGAGAGAATCTGAGGCTTGACACTGTGTTGGGCCAAAAGAGGCCATTGGTGAAGGTGAAGCTTCAGTTGCAGTAGAAAGCCCAGGTTTTAAGAGATGCCAGAACTATGGGATGACCACCAAGGATGCAGCCAGTGTGGAGTGGAGCTAGTCTGAACCTATGAGACAAGCTGTGTGTGCTGTGGATAGCAGAACCAGAGAAGTGGAGCTGCCCTAGTCCTTTGGAGCTCAGAAAATAATGAGTGTGCCCCAGATGTACAGCACTGAGTCACATTGCTGGACTCTGGTTTTACTTAAGTGTGCCTAGTTCTTCCCTTTTAAAATAAGAAAGCCTGTAATTATTTTTTTATTTTACAGGAGCCCATAGATGAGAAAATTTGGATTATTTTAGGGAAATTAAGATTTTAAAGTGTTAGAATTTTTAAAGAATATGGGACTTTCAAAGTTGTACAGTGTTTTATCTTGTGATATTAACAAGAGACCTTGGTGACAAGAAACAAAAAATTTATAGTTTTATAATGATATGTTTGTGTGTCAAGTTGAAAAGGGTCAATTGTTCTGGTTAAGCTTCAGTTGTCAACTTGACATACCTAAGAAGGGGGAAAAGGCATTATCTGTATTGGATTTGTGTGGGAGACAGGCTTGAGCCTAGGGTGATATTGCAACTGTCAGGGTCACGTGGTTTCCAGGAATCCAGGCTCTGTAATCTGAAACCCAGCATGCTAATGAGGCATCCTATCCTCTATTCTGTGATAGGACGTTTAGTTTGTTATGCTAATAAGACGCTAAGCTTGTTATGCTAATAAGGTATCCTACTTGCTGTACTGTGATTGGACCACCACCCCTATATAAGCTTTTGCCTTCATGCAATAAAGCAGACCTGTGTCACTGAACCTGGTCTCCTGTGTCTGAATGTGGCTCCACCGACACAGTCTCCTCACCAGCCCTGGGGTCCGGGACCAGGCAGAAGCAGCGATGACAGGAGGCAGCACAGGGCAAGCAGAAGAGCTGCCTCAGCACCAGGTGAGCAGAAGAGCAGCCTCAGGCCAGGGCGAGTGGAGGAGCAGCCTCGATGCCCGTGAGAACGAAGGAGCGGCACCCACGAGAACAGAGGAATGGCCACCGCCGCTGGTGGTGACTGCAGATTTGCCTATGGGTATGTCTATAAAACATTTTCTAGATTGTTGAATGATGTGAGAGAATCCTGCTCACTGTGGGTAGAGGCACCCCTAAGCAGGAGTCACAGGCTAGAGAAGCAAACCAGTAAGCAGCTTTCCTCCATGGTGTGTGTTTCAGTTCCTGTTTCAGGTTCCTGCTTGAGCTTCTGGCTTTTCTTGATGAAGGAAGGTACTGTAGGCTGAAATAAACCCTTTCCTCCCAAAGTTGGTTTTGACTAGTATTTTATCACAGCGATAGAAAGCTAATACACTCACCAAACTTGGAGCTTGTTGTTTGAGATAGACTGTCTGTCCAACAAGTCCTTGGGGTCTACCTGTCTCTGCCATCCAGTGCCCAAGTTATGAATATGTGCCATCATATCTAGACTAAGTGGGTGCTGTAATTCTGGTCCTCATGCTCATGCAACAGGACATTTATCCACTGAGCCATATCCTCAGGCCCATGGTTTTTAAAGTCCTGTCTCGTGTGGATACGGTTTCAGTTCAGTAATATTTCATTAATTTAGGAGACAATGTGACAGAATTGCAGTCCAGAGAACTGAATTCTGGTACTGGCTTATGTCACTAAAGTGACTTTGACTTAGTCCATCAATCAAGTTTATTTTCTTTATTTACATACTTTCATAATTTGGATAAATAAATTCTATCAATTTCCTACCAAAAATGAAACCATAGAGCTGTAGTCACTAAAGGGTACTTTTGGTTGTTTTGTTTTGTCTCCTAGTAACTGCAGCCGGCCTGGAACTCTATGTATAGACCAGGCTGGCCTTGAGCCCACAGAGATCCACCTGCATCTGCCACCTGAGTACTGAATATAGTAAAGGTTTTTAATCTGTGATTCATTTGGAATAGTTTATTCCTGATCTGTACTATTGTGACATCATCATCTTCTGGAAATCTGGCAATTTACAGTAGAATTTACTGAATTTTATTTTGAAAACTTTGTAATCATCACCTTCATCAAATAACAAGACGTAGTGCATGCATTGAAAAACATTACAATCATGGTCCACACTCTGAGCTTCCTGCACAGTATCAACTAACCAGGAGAGACAATTTAACAGCCCCATGTTCTTTAGCAGATAAGGCCTGGAATTAATCATAGTAACCTTAGATATCCTCTATCTAAAGTCTTGAGTGAGACTCTCTGTGTTTTTGTTCATTAAATATATTCTGCTCTTCATTTCAATTGTATAAAACAAGATTCTTTTTTTAAAAAAAATTATTATTTTTATTTTATGTGTGTATGTATGTATATTGCCTGCATGTAGGTAAGTGCACCCATGACGTGCAGTGCCCGTGGAGTTCGGAAGTGGCTGTTGGATCCCCTGGGACTGGAGTTACAGACAGTTGTTAGCTGCCATGTGGGTGCTGGGATTCGAACCCGGGTCTTCTGCAAGAACAACCAGTGTTCTTAACCACTGAGCCATCTCTCCAGCCCCAAAACAAGATTCTTAAATTGTTTCTTCTCTCCTGTTTCACACTCTCTGTGAAATGGTTCAAACCTACAGCTCCATAAGGGTTTGATAATCCAGACTAATACCTAGTATACTGGTCACCCTCTCCACAAAATTTAGTTAATTTGAAAAATTTACTGAAAATTGAAAACATGGAGCTTATAGATCAAAAATTACAAAGATCTGATATTCTCTGTTCCATTTGATTCAATCCAACTTTGATCTCCTCTGAGATTTTTGTTTGAATTCCTGAGATTTTCATTTCAATCTTTGTTTAAGTTTGGCTTTTCTTCAGAGATTCTCTTTATTGGCGTCTAATTTCGTGCCTGAATTATTTTAGTTATTTCACTCAACTCTTTGTGTTTTCACAGTCTTCATTTAACATTTTATTCATATAGTTTTTGAGTTACAGGAAAATATTTATAATTGCTCTTATGAAATCATTGTCCTTTGTATCAAGTTAGGTTTCCAGTCTCAGGAAATATCATAATGGAGGTGCTAATTTCTAGAGATGTGATAAGACCTAGGCATCTGAACTTGTGTCCATAATGGCGTTTCTTGGTATGGTTAAGTGATCTCATCTTTGTTGAATGGACATTTGTATATTTGTTTGCTGTTTCCCTAACTTGTCAGGTTGTGAATTCAGCTGAGTGCTGCTTGGTGATCAGACTTGGGGCCACTTCGTGTTGATGTATAAATGGGGTGTGAGAAATAATTAGGGCTGGGTATAACTTTTGAGTCAAGCACCAGAACAGATGCCATGTGGTCCTAGAGCAGCAAGGTTGGCCGACTGGCTGTTAGCTGAGCTAGTTGGCAAACAGATTTGTGTTGATTTTTTATTGGAGGGACAAGGCTGATTCCAGTTCAGTGGCAATGAAGAAAGTGTGTTCACATAACTCTTGATCAGTTCTGTCTGTCTACACAACCCCAGCTATGCCCGAGAATGTGCAGATGACTGTAAGGGTAGGTTAGGTGAGATTCTCTAATTGATTAAACTGGGCCAGTATGAAGGCAGTGAGACCCCAGCTAGGCCCTGTGAGAATGGGTTGGTGGCCTGGGGGAATGGGGTGGTGGAAATAGAACACTGGGGCCAGGATTTCTCATAAGTCTGGGAGATCTCTCACGTCTAGGGGCTGCAGAAAGCAGCAAGACCTGTGAAGCCTGGGCACTGGGAGGGAAGGCTGGGATTAAGGAACTCACAGATATGAAAGAACTCACAGGTATTGTGGGACTCATGTGTGGAAGGTGCATGGATCTGTGCAACTGGAGCAGCAGTGGAATGCTGGGGATAGAACTCCAAGGCTGCAGGGAGTAGCCTGACCCCAGAAGGCCTGATAGCTGTGGTGGCAAAAGCTGAGGGTTGGAGTTAGAGAACTCATGGGGCTTGGGGAAATTTCAAGTCTGGGCCATGCATGACGCTCCATAACCCTAGCAGGCCTGAGAGTTGAGATGACTGACAGGGAAGGATGCCCTAAAGATTTTATACTCTGAAAAGAGATATCACTTACCTAGCTATTTAATTCCTCATATTTGAAGATCCCTGCTACCTGAGGGCTATTAGGATTCGTTCTTGTGTATGCCATAGTCCTGCGTATTGCCCAGCCCCTGGTTTAGCCTGTCTGGAATGATGGTGTTCTTATTCTTAGGGATTCCATACCAGTCCTGTTCCTTGTAAAAATACTGGTTTGCTCCATATTCTCCGTAATCTTATAGAATTTTTAAAAGGAATTTGATTTCCACCTTTTTTTGTATGGTATTTGTTATGTAAAATTGATTTTCTTGAAACTTTAGCAAAAATACAGGCTTAAAACTCTCTTGCTAAAATGAGCTTCTGTTATATTTGAATATTATTAAAATGTTATGAGTTTGTACTTTTTGACTTTTTTTTCCTAACTTTATTCATCAAGCACAGTCTTAGACCTTCATTTTGTTTTTCAAATTTGTTCCCGATTGTTGAATAGGCGACGTACGTCCTTCAAAAGGACTAGCAACCTGTTGGAAGTCTGAACCCTGAAAATGACTTTGTAGGAGGGGAAGGAAACAGTCACTCTTCGCACCCAAGGGTCTAAGGACAGACATGGAAGAAGCCAGGGAGGAGGTGGGAGTTTCACCATCTTGGTCCAGCGGGCTGGCAGCCGCAGATCTGCAAAGATCAGCCAAGATGTAGGACAAAAAGCCCACAGATGTCCATGTCCACGCCTTTGTAAGGGACCCCTTCCCGGATGTCACAAGCTCTGTAGGAAAACCTAAATAAACATCTTTATTCCCTAAACTGTAGTTTTTATTGGTCAATCATAAAGAAAGCTGTGATTCATGAGGATAGTGAGCTGGGAAGCCAAGATGGTGCACAGTGCAGGCCTCCCAGAAGTAAATTTGACTTTACACCCATCCTATTGATTCTTTCCTCCATGTGATGTCATGATCTGAGAGGAGTCTGTGAGTACAGCATCTTTCCACTGTGCAGCTGCTTTTCTTAGGCTGGGTTGCTGTGCTTTCCCATGAATACCTACTAGCTATTTGAAGTGTGGCCTGTTCTTGTATGTATTAGATACCTTGTTCCTTTTCCTCTTTTTATTTTGTCCAGTTGTCCAAAGAATTCAGATATTTGCATATTTGTTAATTTATTCCTGTTTGTATTGTATTGTGTTGTACTGTACTGTGTTGCCTTGTATTGTACTGCATCATATTGTGGGTTTTGGAAATATCTTGCTATCTAGTTTTGTTATAAATGTTCATTTTTATTATTATTTTCTTATTTCATTGCTCTTCTGCTTTTATGTTGGGTTTGGGAAAAGTAATTTAATGCTTATTTTATTGTCCTAGAGCTCTTTCAACTGTGCATACCTTGGCTCATTTATCAAAACGAGCCTGGTTGACCATTACTAGATAGCAGTCTGTCATTTCTTTCAATAAAAAAGATATTTATTGAATCCCTGCTCTTTTAATGGCCCTAATAGTCTTTTTAAATTGTTCTGAATATATTTTGAAAGTAATATATGTGTGCATGTATTTAAATTATTCAAGACAATTGGATATTGCAAATTTCAGATGACACACAGCTTAACCAATTTTCTCAGTTTATGCAAACAAAGTTTAATTAAGTAATATTTATTTTGTGAAAGATTGACATGGCATATACACTGTACTGGCTTCAAATCTGCCCATTCTTGGTGGCAGCCAAAGGATTTTAAGATGTTTGAATTTGAGGAATACAGAAGTATGACTCATTCCATTGCCTCTTAATTTTTAAAAATATTTTATTTATTATTTTTATTTTATGCTTATGAGTGTATTGCCTGCATGTATGTGAGTGCACCCATGTTGTGCAATGCCGTGGAGTTCAGAAGAGGGCATCGAATTCCCTTGGAACTGGAGTTAAGGATGGTTCGTAGCCGCCATGTCATTTCTGGGAATTGAACCCAGGTCCTCTGCCAGAGCAGTCAATGCTCTTAACCACTGAGCCATCACTCCAGCCCCACCTCTTAATTTTTGTATCACTAATTACCCTATGAAACTTCTTTAAAAAAAGAATCTCATGCTGTTATATAAACTTTATGTGACAGTCTTTGAAATATGCTTGCATTTAAGAAAATCTGTATATTTCTGATGTATGAAATATTTGAATTCCATGCTCTAAAAAAGTGAATTCATCTTTTTAGAATAGATCATGCAGGTAAATGTAATATATTTAGTGGAAAAACAGACATTCAGCAGTCGGAGTGAATACCAAGAGGGAGGACAACAGATTAAATCGGGAAAATGCTACGGAGCAGTGTGGGAGCTAAAAGGGGATGGTAGTTCCATAGTGTTATGGTTCTGTCATATAGTGTTCATCATAATGCTTAGGAATATATATATATATATATATGATTAAGTATTCCTCTTTATAATGTTTTATATTATGTTGTGCTGTATATTCTGTATTACATGTGTACACATAGTACATCAACCCCTAGAGCTCACTTAAGAGTCAGATAATTAGTCATAAAGTATTTTCTGGGGCTGGAGAGATGCTCAGCGGTTAAGTACACTGGCTGTTCTTGCAGAATACCCAGACTCGAATCCCAGCACCCACATGGCAGCTAACAATTGTCCATAACTCCAGTTCCAGGAGACCTGAAAGCCTCTTCTGTCTTCCATGGGCATTGCACGACATGGGTGCACTTATACCTACATGCAGGCAATACACACATATACATAAAAATAATAAATAGAATATTAAAAATTTTTCTGGTGAACCTAGAAGTCAGTAAACACTTCTCATTTAAAACTTGATACTATATTGTTTCACATATTTCTGAACTTTGTATAATCATTGTGATTTAGTTTGTGTGGGGCATGTGTGTCTTTGCACAATGTATTTCTTCATGTAGATAAGAAGATAAAGTCGTTACTTTGTTTTATAACTGGAGAATGCAATATTCCCCACGAAAGTATTTGTTGAATGCTTAAGCCTAAGCTGGTACACTATTTTTGGAGATTATAAAAATTTTAGGAAGTGGTGCTTAGTTAGAAGAAACATGTCTAGATAGTTATACCCGGTCCGTAGACCTTTCTTTGCATTCTGCTTCGTTGAGTTGAAGAATGATCCCCCAGTGCATGCTACAAACGCAGTGATGTTTCACTCAACAGTGATGTTTCTTATCCTGGGGTTAAGAAACCTTGGCGTTAACCCTCTCAAGTTACATTTTAATGTATAATTTTATTGTTTTTGCACATTTTATATAGTATATCTTATTTTTTATGTGTATGCATATATTTCCTGCATGTAGGTAAGTGCATTTGTGTCATACAATGCCTGTGGAGGTCAGAAGAGGCTGTTGGATCCCCTGGAACTGGAGTTATAGGCCATTGTTAGCTACCATATCAGTGCTGGGATTTGAACCCGGGTCTTCTGCAAGAACCACCTTTGTTCTTAACTGCTGAGCCATTTCTCCAGCCCTATATATTAGATCTGAATCAAATTTAGACACCCTCCTCTATCCATGCTCCCCATGATCCACCCCCAACCAGATTTCATACATTCTGTCAAATGTTAAGTCTTATCCAGTCAAGTATTTGGACCTAGATATCCCTTGGTACAAGCTCATCTACCAAAGTCTAGACAGCCTATCTAGAGTCACTCCCTTAAAGAAAATTTATCCTTGCTCACCCAGCAATAATCAGTTGCCAGTAGTTCCTTAGTTAAGGTTGGGGTGGGGGGACCTACTGCCCATTTCCCCAGTTCTATGCTGGGATTTTGTCTGATTGAGTTTGCATGGGTCTTATACATCCTGTCATCATTGTTGCAAGTTCATAGCTCCCAGAGACCTGAAGGCTCTGTTTCTTTATGTAGACGCATCAACCCTGGCTCTCATGATCTTTCTGCCATCCTCTTCCACAATGGTCCCTGGGCCAAGGGTGGGTGAAGTTTAACATAGGAGTCCTATCCAGGGTAATGCATTATTCTCTCTCTTATTCTTTACATCTTAGATAGTTGTGGACTTCTTTATGCATCACACTCTATTGTATGAGGCAGCTTAGCTAGTGAGAGTTGAGGGATGTATTAGTATCCTCTCTATCCTCTGTTCTGCTATGTTCTATGAGTCTTAGATGTAGAGATTCCACTGCAGATGTGTCACTTAGGGCTTGGTGTCTCTGAGACATATATTTTCTGTGTGTGATTAGTTGTGGAATTCTGTAATAGCCTTCATTTGTTACAAAAAAGAACTTCCTTAATGAGTGATGTATGACATACTTGTCTTTAAATATAAAGATCTATATATAGTATACAGTGAGAAACTTCATTTGTCCAGAGATATGGTAGAGACAGGGTTTCTCTATGACCTCTCCAGCCATTTGTATTTGGGTATATTCACAGTGCCACACATGAGTTCCTTCCCCTTATGAGGACTTTTAAGTCTAATTAGATAGCTAATGATTACCCCCTAAATAAAAGTGCCTCAACTGCACCAGTTGAGACAGTTTGCTATGCCAGTCACTGTGGTTAACTGGCTTATAGATGGATTGGACCACTGAATGATTTTCTCTCTTAGCAGCTTGCATAGTGTCCTCTAGAGCTATGAGAGACAGTCTTCAGGAAGGAGGCTTCCTGAGATATCACTCCAATTCCTGTATCCAAAGTTTGTCCTGTCTTCAGCAATAGTGTCTTACTTTAAAGTTCTGGGTGGTAATTAAGGACTATGGCAATAGCCTGTTATTTGGGGAATCTCCTGGACTACCCTGACCAACAACTCAAAGGGAGGTTTCTCTTGTCTGGCACTGTGTTCCTTGTTATATAACCTTTAGGTATACTCATGTACTCACGTTCAGATATTATATGTGTATTTTTCAGGGTGTTTTGGGGTTACTAGATACCCCTTTGGTTTTTCACATCACCTAAGCTTTATTTATACCCCCGTCTCCTTGTCTAACCTCCCTCCCCCTCCAGTTTAAGGACCCCCATTTTTCTCATAATACCTATAATAATCCTCTTTCTCTTGAGTTCCTTATTCTTCTTTACCCACATAGTTCCTTGAATTTCCTTCCCTCCTCCCTCCTCCCTTCCCAGTTGGATACTCCCATTTCCCCCATTTCCCCATTGGTATTATCTGTTTCCTACCACCCCCCTCTCTCAGGCACTTTCTTTTCCTTTATCTTTGTGGTTCTTTTCCATTTTCCTGACTCTGCTGTTACATCAGGATCTATACTCACATATAAGGGACTGGTGCTAAGATACACAAACGAGGGAGAACATACGTCACTTGCTTTTCTGAGTCAGTGTTACATCACTTAGTATAACAGTTTGTAGTTCCATCCATTTACCTGTAAATTTCATGGTTTTGTCTTTCCTTACCGGGGGTAGACCTCAACTCAACTCAACCACATTTTAATTATCCATTCCTCAGTTGAGGGACATTTAGGTTGATTCTATGTCTTAGCTATTGTGAAAAGAACAGCAGTAAACATGGATGTACATGTCATTTTTACAGTAGAATGAGTCCTTTGCATATATGCCAAGGTGTGGTACAACCAGATCATATAGTAGATTCATATATAGTTTTTTTAAAGTTTGCCACACTGCTTTCCATAGTGGTTGCATGAGTCTGCAATCCCACCCCCAGTGAATGAGCATTCCCTCTTCTCCATATTCTCTCCAGCATTTGGTATCTTTTGTTCTCTTGTTCTTAGTCTGACTGGGATAAAATGAAATCTTAAAGTGGTTTTGATTTGCATTTCCCTAATTACTAAGGATGTTAAAGGTGATTTTAGTCATTTTTACTTCTTCTTTTGCCGGCTCTGTTCAGATCCATGCCCCTTTTTTTCTTTAAATAGGTTCATTTGTTTTCTGTATTCTTTGTTTTTTGCATTCTTTG
>NW_008360327.1:5428594-5457311 GCF_000622305.1 Nannospalax galili
AATCTTAAAGTGGTTTTGATTTGCATTTCCCTAATTACTAAGGATGTTAAATACTTTTAAAGGTGTTTCAAAGCCATCTTTCTTTATTTGAGAACTCTGTAGCTTATCTTTTTATTGGGTTATTTATTTTCTTATTTTTTGTGTTTTGTGTTCTTTGTAGATTCTGGATATTAATCCTGTTAGATGTGTGACTGGTGAAGATGATGTCTCCCACTCACTGGATTTCCTCTTCACATCCTTTGTTTATTTTTATGTACAGAAGCTTTTTAGTTTAATGTGGTACCACTTGTCAGTTGTCCAAGTCAGACATGGAGCTATTGTGCTTGGTGTTTGTCCTGCTGGTTTGGGGTCTTGTTTTGGTCTAGTATTCCCTTATTAAGCTCCCATTCTTCCCTTTTAGAATAGGAGTCTGTATGTGATTCCATTGTATGTTGGAATTATGTAAATGGTCTTTTGACTTTACAGAGGTTTACAGTTAAAGGATTGCCTTGAGTCTCAGAGGAGACTTGGACTCTGGACTTTTGGGTAGTACTGAGACTGGTAAGAATATAGGGACTTTCAAAGGTACATGAAAATATCCCCCATGGGCTCCAAGTATTTGCACATTTTTGTCCCTGGTTGAAGGCACTGTGTTGGGAGGTTTTAGAAGGTGTGGCTTTACTGGAGAAGCACACGTCTGGGGGATGAGCTTTGATTGTTAAGCCTTGTGATATTTTGAGTTATTCTTTGCTCCTGTGTCTACTTGAAAATGTGATCCCTTTCTGCTTCAGCCACCCCTGTGGCCATGTCTCCCCTGCCATTATGAACTCTAACCCTGTGGAACCATAAGCAAAGTAAATTCTTTCTCCTTAAGTTTCTTTGGTTATGGTATTTTATCACAGCAACAGAAAATAACTAATACAAGGTATTGCCATCCCTGATTCTAAATTACACTACAGAGTTATACAATTAAAAACAGCATGACACTGACATAAAAACAGACACACTGATCAATGGAATATAATTTATAACCCAGATATAAGTTCAAGTATCTACAGTCACCTGATATTTGACAATGAGGCCAAAAATACACAATAGAGGGAAGTCAGCATTTTCAAAATTTTGCTGGTCAAACTAGATAGCTACATGTAGAAGAATGAAACTAAATCCTTATCTTTCACTCTGCATAAAACTCAACTCAAAATAAATAAAGTATCACAGTATAAAACCTAAATATGATATAGTAGAAATTAGGGAATATACTTGAACTTAAAGGCATAGAAAGGGGATTTCGGAACAGTCCACCAATAGCAAAGGCATTAAGACCAACAGGGCCACATAAAATTAAAACCTTTTGAACCTCATTTGAGTGAAAAGGGAGCCGATGAAGTGGAAAAAAGTCTTCACAAGCTATGTTTCTGACAGAATATTAATATCTGGAATATACAAAGAACTAAAATAACTAAACGTCAAGAAAACAAGAATCCTAATTAAAAATTGGGGCAAGAAACCAAACAAAGTTTTCAAAAGATGAAATGCAAATGACTGAGAAATTTTTAGTGCTCAACATCCTTAGCTATCAGGAACACTGAAAACGACTTTGAGATTTCATCTTATCCCACCCAGAAGGACTAAGATCCAAAAATGAAATGACAACAAATGCCGGCATGGGTGAGGGGAAGGTGAACACATATTCAGTGCTGGTGGGAGTGCAAACTGGTGCAGCTAGTATGGAAATAAGTGTGGAGGTTCCTCAAAAGCTGGAAATAGATCTACCACATGGTCCAACTATACCACTCATATGACTATACCCAAAGGACTCTGTATCCTACTACAGTGATAATTGTTCATCTATGTTTATCGCTGCCCTATTCACAATAGCTAGGGAATGGAAATAATCTAGATATCCATCAACTAATGAACGGCTACCAAAATGTGGTACATTTAAACAATGGAATGCTGTTCAGCTGTTAACAATTAAAAAATTATGAAATTTGTAGGTAAATGGATGGAATGGTAAACAATCAACCTGAGTGAGGCAACCTAGGCCCTGAAATATAAACATCACATATCCTCTCATATCTGTGTGCTGACTTTACATGCAAAGAACTAAAAATACTAAACATCAATAAAACCCAAACAATTGAAATAAAAAGTGAAGCAAGGAGCTGAACAGGGAGTTCTCTAAAAATGACTTGTAAGTGGCTGAGAAATACTTTTAAAAATTTTAACATCTCTATTCATCAGAGAAATGCACATTAAAACCACTTTGAGATTTCATCTTACCCCACTCAGAATGACTAGGATCAAAAATAGTAACAATGACAAATGCTGGAAAGGATATGGGGAACATTTATTCACTGCTTGTGGGAGTGCAAACTGTTGCAGCCACTAAAGAAATCAGTGTGGAGAGTCCTCAGGAGCTCACAATTGACCGACAGCATGAGCCAGTCATACCACTACAGGGTATATACCCCAAAGACTCTATACCCTACTACAGAAATACCTATTCATCCATGTCCATTGCTGCCCTTATTATATTTTCCAGAAATTGGAAACACCCTAGATGTCCATCAACTGATGAATGAATAATGAAAGTGTGGTACATGTACCCAATGCCTGGAAAAAAATATATTATTAAATTTGCAGATAAAGTGGTGGAACTGCAAACAATCTTTCTGACTGAAGTAAATCCAGACTCAGAAATATAAATATCACATGTTCCTTCTCATAGCTAGCTGCTAGCTTTGACATCTTAAATATGCATGTCTTAATTTAAAAATCCAGAGATGTCAAGAAACTAATAAATGGCTATGGTTGGGGAAGGCTTCCTGGGAGGGGTGGTAGAATGCAGTGATAGGAATATAGAAAGGGAACATTACTGTGTGTGGGGGGGGAATGGGGTGGAGAGTGGGAAAGCAGGGAAGAGGACACAGTATGGGGAGGGATAACTAATATTAAAGGCCTTTAGAAAAAGCCATATAGAGACCTACCACTATTGAAGTTGTTTAAAGTATACGCATATACATTATTTAAAAAATTAAATGGAGTTACCTTGTAACAGTGGAACATTGCCCCTTCTTTCTACATATCATAGGCTAACAACAACAAAACTCTTCAATGCTGTTGCTCTCCAGAGCTTTTTGGTAAGACCCTATTTCTTGCCAAATTATAATCACTTGAATCACAGAACACTGAGAAATCAAGCTGGTATTGACCTTGATGCTTCATCCCTATTGTCTAGCTTTTATAGTACTGGAAGATGCTATGTACACTACCAGAAGAGAAAAGTAACCATTAATCTTAACTAGCTGTGTATGCTCGGAGCTACATTAATCACTAACCTGGCAAGACATGCTCATGGTGTAGTAGTGGCATGGATGTTATGGGATTAACTAAACACTTTATGTTTGGATTTAATGCCTTCTTCTCAAGATGGAACCATTGCCTGGCACCATTAGCCCAATCCTGAACCTGTGGCTAGATAGATCCTAGATCCTAGGGGAGATCCTACTATTATTGTTATTATGCTAAGTAGACATAGTAGTAAACTGACTCCTGATGCTTTATCACTATACACTAGCTTAGTGCATCTGTCAACTCTCTTTCTTTTTGCCATAGACTACAAATAATACAAAAAAAAAAAAACACAACTGGTCAACATGCAAAAAATAAAAGACCTTGGAGCAGTTAGCCTTAAACTGGAAATCTATGTCAAACTCCTCACAAGGCTTAGAAATCATAATGAAAGATTGGGTGGGAATATTGTAAGATCCAGAGACACTGAAAGATTTTAACAGAACAGTTTTTTCCAGATAGAACAGGAACACAAGAATTTACAGCAGTGTGACAGTGTGCATACTACCAGCACAAGTTCAGCTCAAGAAAGACAAAATCCCAGCAAGGAGATGGGAGGTGGGTATTATGAGGAGCTACTGGCCATTGATGACTGCTAGGAGCAGGAGAGTCACTTTTCTTTAAGGGTATGACCCTTGGTAGATTGACCATGTTCAGGGGAGTGGTCCCACACTGAATAGTATTTGGAGAACACAAATTGAACTAGATAGACTGAAAAAAAGACACAATTTTGGAGTACAGGGAGGTGGGAACGGACTTTGGAGGAGAGATATGGGAAGGGGCTAGATCAAAGTGCATTGCATAAAATTCTCAAAAAGTTAATAAAAATATTATTTTATGAATAGCGGACCCCTATCTAAAGGAATATTGACAACTGATTGCTGCTAGATGATGAACAGCTGACCCTTGTAAAACAAAGACCTCTAGATAAGATGACTAGATTCACCAGAAGGGCAAGTAGTGGGGAATGGCTGGGGGTGCCGACAACACATCAGACAGTAGCAGGGATATCAGAGTATAAGGGCTCTAGTGGGGGGAGAGAGGCTATGGAAGGGTGCCATCTGGGAAGTGGGTGTATAGTTGAATAAGATGGTTTGGGATGTTCTGTGTGATTCACACACACACACACACACACACAAATCAAAGTTTTTTAAAATGTATTATATTTGAGGAGAAAGCATGGAAATTTACATCATGTTTATTAGCAGAGGTGATAAACATTACCATTGAAATCTTCCCAATGACTTTATAGACATACACAAGTGCCAAGGATCCAAGTGCAACCAATTTTGACTAGTAATAATCAGATACATACAGATTAGAGATGCATGCGCCAACATCTCAGTGTTAGTAGCAAAAACAATGAGTCTTTCTGCAAGGAACAATATATTCTAAAATGAAATGGAGATCTTTTTTAAAGGTTAAAAACTCATTCAATTTTATGTCTTACAGGGCTTATACTGAGTTCAATATTGTATAACTGTATTAACTCAACTGTGAACCTAGAAACTTGCACCCACTTGTGAAAGAGAGGTATTCTTGCTCTGGAGTGTGTTACTGAATATGTTAAAGCTGTAGTGAAATGCTTGTTCTAATCATGTAGTTATTAAATATTTTTTAAATGATTAAAAATAAAAAATTATTTTAAAAGAAAAGCAAGAGGCATATTTTCTACATTTGTTACAGTAATTGAGTTACTTTGATTAAATAGTTATGTTCTCTAATTATTTAAAATATCCCTTTATTTATTTTTTATTTTCATATGCATAGGTGCTTGACTGCAGGCATGCATGTGCACCATGTGCCTATTTACCACAGAAGCCACAAGAGAGCACCAGATCCCCTCAAACTGCAGTTAAAGATGATCGTACACTGCCATATGGGTGCTGGAAATAGGAGATGGGTCCTCTTAACCAGCAAATGCTCTTAACCACTGAGCTATTCTCTAGCCCCCAAATATTTCTTTAAAAAGAGGTAGCATTAACCTGTTGGCCATCGTATAAAAGGTCATGGCAGAAGGGAGCTTTTGCTTTTTGTAGGGGTTTGAAACAGCTGTTCTATTCAGAGATGTGTGTTCTGCAGCCTCTTGTTCTGGCCTGCAGCCTCTTGTTCTCAGCACATTGGCCAATTGTGGGTTTCTCTATGAATCGTCATCTGCTGCAAAAGGAATATTCTCTGGTGAGAGTTTCTGGTGGGCATCCACACTAGCTCCATTTTCTTGCTTTTGTAAAAATAATAATAGTGGTTAATATGGGTATGCAAGTGCCCTTGTGGTAGAATATGGATTGGCATAGCTGGATCATCTGGTAGTTCTATTTTAATTTTAGAGGAAACTCCATACTGATTTCCATAATGGATGTACTAATTCGTAGCTCAGTTACCAACAGTAAGTAAAATTTCCTCTTTGCCTACATCCTTGCCAATATTTGTTATCAGACTTTTTGATGGTAACTATTTGCACTGAGATAAGGACATATCTCAAAGTAGTTTGAATTTTAATTTCCCTGATGGCTAGAGATATTGAATATGTTATTAAATATTTATTGGGCACTGGCGAGATGGTTCAGTGGTTAAGAGCATGGGCTGCTCTTGCAGAGGACCTGGGTTCAATTAGCAGCCTCCACATGATGGCTAACAACATCTCTAACTCCAGTTCCAGGGGATCCAACCCTCTCTTCTGACTTCCATGGGCAGTGTACAACACAGGTGCATTTGCATGCATGCAGGCAATAAACTCATACATAAAATAAAAATAATAAAATGTTTTAAATACATATTAGTCATTTGTGTTTCTTCTTTTGGGAACTGTCAGTTCAGTTCATTAGCCCATTTGATGATTGACAGATTCATTTTTTTGGTGTTTAAAATTGTGGATATTAGCCCTGTGTCTGAAGTGTGCCTGGTAAAGATCTTTCTCCTATTCTGTGAACTATCTGATCACTCTGCTGATAGTTTCTTTTCGCAGTACAGAAACTTCTTAATTTTATGTAGTCCCATCTTATACTACAGGAGTTCTGTTCAAAAACTTTTGCTATCTTGAAGAACATTCCCTATGTTTTCCTCTAGCTGTTTCAGCATTTGAGGTTTTAAGTTAAGGTCTTTGATCTATTTTGAGTTTATTTTTATACACGGTGAAAAATATGACTCTAACTTCATTCTTCTGGAGGCAGCTATCCAGTTTTTCCAGCACTATTTGTTGAACAGGCTTTGATTTCACTGCATATTTTTGTCTTTGTCAAACATTAGATGGCCATCCTTTGCTTATTTTTCAGAGCGCTATTCGTTTCCATTGATCTTCCACTGGTTCTGCACCAGCCTCAGTCTGTCTTTGTCCCTATAACACTGTAGCATGATTTGAGGTCAACTCCAGCTGTGTTTTTCACTCCTTAGAATTGCTTTGAATATTCATGGTCTTTTGCGGTTCCATATGAATTCCAGGACTGTTTTTTTCTAGTTCTGTGAAATACAGCATCAGAATTCTGATAGGTGTTATTTTGAATCTGCAATGGGCCTGCACAAGACTGGGCCTGTGAACAGTCAATCATGGAACCTGGAGAAGTTCACAGGGCCCAACCTCCTCCTGCTGAACTACTGGCCACTGATGCTACCTGTGGGAAGGACAGACATTATCTTCAGTTATGTATCCCACTGATTAACTACCCACCAGGCTTCAATGGATAGCTCCAAATCCATTGTGACAAAAGATGGCCCTGATTAAACTCAGTGAGTCACAAAACAAAACATAGCAAACATGAATAGGAGGAAAGGACTCGTAGGAACCACAACGGATGGTGTCCCACTAAATTTTTGCCTTTCTGTTCTGTGTTTGACCTGCTCTCAGTTTTCTTCAGGGTCTCTTGCTCAGGGTGCTATGGACAAACCACATAAAACTTTTATCTGAATTTTTCATTTTATATCTTGGGTAGGGAGGTCGGAAATGGAGGCACTTACAAAGAAATGAACACCCGACACCTGGCACCCAGCACTGCCCCGCTGCACCAGCCCACAGTCTCCATTAATTTTTGCCCACGTACTTTGGGCCCAACAGTCTCACCTCAGGTCAGTAAATGCCCCTTCTCGAGTCCACGCTGGTGAGACGCCGGGCCATCTTTCCACTCCCCCAGTGCCTCCTGGCTTCTGTCCCAAGATGGCACAGAAAGCCCCTCCCTCTGCAGCAAGCCCTGCCCCTCAGAGGAAACAGGCTGTTCAGAACACAATGGTAAAAAGGGTTGGAAGGGTCAGAGAGGGTAAGAGATAGGAGTAATCAGAATGCAATATATATATAAAGAGAATACAATATATATATATATATATATATATAATCAAAGAACATAGTTAATAAAACATTAAAAATTAAACTTATTATTTAATTTTTGAGATTTTGAAATACATTTTGATGATATTTGGATCCCCCCTCCTCTCTCTACACCCTGTTCCTACCCCGCAACTTGTAGTTTCATATAGATACATACAAGTGTGTATACTTTTCACATGCACACAGATTCAAATTTGTATCCCCCAAATGCTCTTCAGTATGGATCTATGCACTGAAGACTGAGTCCCACACTTAAGGAAAACCAACTCTCCCCCTCCCAGAAGTTATCAACTTCCAATATTTCCTCAGCTATGGTTGAAATTTCTTCCCTACTTCCTCATTTCTGTGATTGCTGCTCTAGTCACAATAGTCAAGAAATGGAAACAACCTAGATACGCATCAACTTATGAATGGATAATCAAGATATGGTACATTTACACCATGGACTATCCTTCAGCTGATCAAAATAAAATAAAATTCACAGGCAAATGGATGGAACTGGAAACAATCACCCTGAGTGAAGGAACTCAGATCCAGAAACATAAACATTGCATGTCCTATCTCATGAGTAGATGCTAAGTTTAATCCTTAGATATTCATGTTATAATTGGAAAACCCACACAGGTCAGAAACTAGTAAATGGCTGGGGAGATGCTTTATGGGAGGGGAGATAGAATGCAATATTGTAGAATGGGGAAAGGTGAATAATGGAGTAGGAAGGGTTAAATGAGGTGGGGAATGGGAGGGCAGAACAGAAGAGGGAGCATGAGGAGACATAATATTAAATGACTTTGGGAAAGCCATATGGAAATCTACCAGTATAGAAACATCTTAATGTGTATTCATATACACTATGAAAAGGAGTTACCCTATAACATTATCCCTACTAGGTACCATTGGCTAGAAAAAAAGAAAGAAAGAAAGAAAAGTTCTGGGCTGGAGAGATGCCTCAGGACTTAAGAGCACCTTCCAAAGGACCTGGGTTCACTTCCCAACATCGACATGGCAGCTCACAACTGACTGTCCTTAGCTCCAGTTCCAGCATATTTGACACCTCTCTTCTGACCTCTGAGGGCATTGCACAACATGTGTACACTTATATGCAGTCAAAGCACTCACACACTTAAAATAAAAATAAAATTTTTTTTTTCAAAAAGCCCAATGTCAGGAATCTTTTGAAGTTGTCCCAGGAGTCCCACAGACCCTCAAACAATACTGACTATTGTCCCTATTCATTTTTACACATGAAAGCTTCACAGGAAGACCCTCTTGCTGAAGACACTACATACATGACCTATAAAACAAAGGGAAATCAGACTGGAATTGTCTTCACAGCTTCATCTCTGCTGGTCAGCTTTTTAAAAAAATTATTTATTTAATAGCCACATGATTAGAAGAAGCATTTCATCACAGCATTAACATATTCAATAACAATTTCCAGAGCAAAGATGCATCTCTTTCAAAAGTGGCTGTAAATTTTTAGGTTCACAGTTGAATTAATAAAGTTATACAATATTGAACTCAGTATAAACCCTATAAGACATAAAATTGAATGAGGTTTTAACCTTTTAAAAAGTTCTCCATTTCATTTTAAATATACTGTTTCATACAGAAAAACTCATTTTTGGGTCTTTTTTTTAAACTTAGATGTTTGCACATGCATCTCTAATCTCTATGTATCTGATTATTACTAGTCATAGTCAGTTACACTCGGATCCTTGGCACCTGAGTATGGATACAAAGTTATCAGGTAGATTTCAATGGTAATGTTTATCACCTCTACTAATTAACATGAAGCAAATTTTTATGCTTCTTCCTCAAATATAACTTATTTTTTATTTGTTGATTTTTTTCTGTGCATTTCATATAGAATACCCCAAATGATCTTATTCATTTATGTACCCACTTCCCAAATGGCACCCTCCCATAGACTCTCCCCTTTCCACTGGAGCCCATAAATTCTGTCATTCCTATTACTGTCCACTGTGTTGTCAGTGCTCCCAGCCATTCCCCAGTGCTTGTCCGTCTGCTGAATCTAGTCAGCCTATCTAGAGTTCCTTGTTTTAGGAAGATGGGCTCTAGATAGGCTGACTAGATTCAGTGGATTGAGGAAGAGCTGGCTAGCTTTTATAGTGCTGAAAATTGCTATGCATGCCACCAGAAGAGAAAGAGTAATCAAAAATTTTAAAGGAAAGAATCTCCAGGCAATCAAGAGCATATTTAATAGCAGAGATTTTAAGAACAGTTTCACTAGAAGATCAAGAACCTTGTTTTAGTGCCTAGGAGATACAAAAAGATAACAAACTCTGCATAAGAAAATTAATTTTTAATTCTTTTGGAATTGTTGAGTAATTTTTAAGGGAAGAATTTATTGCTTTTGTTTCCATTTTGTGATAAATTTAACATCATGGTAAGGAGCATGGTATCTGGATTCAAATCCGAGTCTACGTAAAGATTGCTTCTCTATGCTCTAGTTGTGTCATCTATAAAATCAAGAATTGCAATAACTCTTATCTTTCACAGATGTTGTGAGGATTAAACGAATTTCTACATATGAAGCTTTCAGAAGAGTGACTGATAGATTGAAAAACTAGATAAATGTTAGCTATTAGCCATTAGTCCTGAGTTTTCCATTAACTATCTGTCTTGATAAGCAACTTGAGAGTGTTCCTTAAATTCCTTCAGTCTCTGATTTCTCATTTGTACAGTAATGCGATTTTATGTTCGCAAGTAGGTTTTATCTTAAATGTCAACTCTGATTGATTAACATTAGGTACCTAAATCACAGTATTCATAAGAAGTGTCTGGGTTTGGCAAGGAAAAATTATAACACCAATTAGCTCTATCTGCAATGGGTTCAGTAGGAATGACAACATATACACATGTGCATAAATACATATACAACGTTTAGCTTATATTTTATCTGTCTCTACATGATATATATCCTTTGACATCACAGTTGTTCTCTGTTCAGCTTCAAGATGATATCAGTATGTGATTTTCTTTTTGGTTAAAATTTCCATTTGAAATATGATTGACTTTGAAGACTTCAATTTCATTCTCCTTCTATTTTGTAATCTTTCTACTGATTTCTTTAAGCCTACACCCCTAAATTAGATGCTAAATATGTGCCTAAGTCTGTTCCACCCTTCTTTGTAGTTACAGTGTGAATATGAACCTTAAATTCTACTAATGATATTTCCACTCAATATTTGAACACAAGATATCAAAAATTGAGAAAATATATTGAAAGTATTTTGGTAATAGTAGAACTAAGGTATGGGTTGTAGATTTAATACCTTTATCTTCAGACTGACTCTGTGGCATGACTTTCTTGTATCAATGTAGATGCCAACCCCCAATAATTCATGCTTCTAAATATCCTAGGAGTGGTCCCCCATCACAAGCTTAGTTCATTCAGTTTCTTAGTAAGCCTATACTGATTTTGCTGCTTGCAACTAAGATGTGTGAATGTTACATGGAGTTGAAGAGCTGCTCTCTGTAACAGTTAAATGCCTACTCAGTCATTAAGCACTTTATGACTCCAACAGATTAACACCCACTTTAAATGTTCACTCTAGATTATATGATCAGAAATAGAGGATAAACAGTTCTGCAAATATTCAAAGAAAAATAGTTTAAAATTTGAAAATTAAATTGTTGAAATAACTATGCTAAAACCTCCTCTCTATTAACATGGGAATAACCTGAGATCACATATTACTTGTTATTTTAATTAGTTCAGGCAGTACTTGAATGCGAAATCTTCCCATAGGTTGAGTACTTGATCCTTAGCTCATGGTGCTATTGGAAGGTTTGGGACTTTTAGAAAGGGAAGCTTTGCTAGAAGGTTTATGAATACAGGCCTTGAAGCTTTATAGGGTGGAACACTTCTTGTTTACTCTCTTTTTCCTGATTTGTCAAGATGTGAGGAGATGAGTTGTAAAGCTGTGTAATCCTGCTGGCATGGAGCTGCCTGTTGCCATGCCTTCTCCATGACCTCCTTCTCAAACTGTAAGCCAAACTGAACCCTTTATCCTATAAGTTTCTTGTCAGGAATTTAGTCATAGCAACAAGAAAAAATTAATACGGAACACTGATACCTAGGAGTAGTGCTGTTGCTATGCTAGACCTGACCACATGACTCTTATGCTGTTGGCACTGGTTTGGAAGAGCACTGTGGAAGAGTTTGCAGCTATAATCTAGAGAGAAACACTAGAATGCTGTAAAGAGCCCTTAATGGGCCATTCTGGTGGGAATGTGAAGGACCAGAATGCTGACAGAAACATGAGTGGATTCTCAGCTCATAGGTTTTAGAGTAGAACAAGGACCCAGTCAGGAACTGAAATAGAGGCTACCAATACAATATTATGGCAAATGCCCTAAAAACACGAGTTTAAGGCTGGATTAAAAAGTAATCAGATACAGATTAGAGATGCATGTGCCAACATCTCAGTGTTTTTAGCAAAAAAAAAAAAAATTTCTGTAAGAAACAGCATATTTTAAAATGAAATGGAGATTTTTTTTAAAGGTTAAAAACTCATTCAATTTTGTGTCTTACAGGGCTTATACTGAGTTCAATATTGTATAACTGTATTAATTCAACTGTGAACCTAATAGCCACTTTTGAAAGAGATGTATCTTTGCTCTGGAAACTGTTACTGAGTATGTTAAAGCTGTAATGAAATGCTTCTTCTTAAAAAAAAAAGTAATGAACTAATTTGTTTGGTGGAGAAAATTTCAAGACATGATACTATACAGACCTTGGCATGGTTACTGCTCATAGATCTTATTCACAATGACAATTGTAACAGGAAAAATAATATAAAAAATGTGCAGTTTATGTAGAAAGTTAGTGGGAGTAGTTTCAGTGTGAAGGCAAGCAAGGTGTAGGCAAAACATTTGCAATTGTTAAAGAGATTAAAGCCACTAAAGAGAAATTTCCTACTCTACACTGGGAAAATGGAAAGGTGCCCCAAGGGCAAGAACCCACTTGTAGAAGGTTCCAACTTGTGAAAAAGTAAATTCATTTGAAAGAGCCTGAACTGATAATGTTGCTAAAAGGATTTTCTGTTTAACTCTAACTAGTGAATCCATGAAATTCTGGAATTTTCTTTTTGGGGAAACTTTTAATTACAGCTTCAATTTTATTGTTTGTTATGGATTTGTTTTCATTGTTTAGATCTACTTGACTTAATTTTGGAAGGCTCTACATGTTAAAGAGTTTAACCCTTCTTCTAGAGTTTCTGGGTTTTTAGAACATTAGTCTTTCAAGTATCCAATTAATTATTCTGTGGATTTTACTGGCACCTATTGCAGCCATTCCTTTTCATCTCTAATTTTATTACTTTGAAGCTTCTCTTTCTTTTGATTAGTTTGGTTAGGTAGTTGTCAACCTTGTTTATTTTACTACATTTGGGTTTAGTTTACATTGGATTTTCAACACCTTAAAGTTCTTTAGTTTGAAAAACCTGCCTAAAAATGACAATGGAGTACTGAAGTTAACTACCGCTATTGTATCAGGTCACATCTAACCTTTCATGCCTCAGTGTTTTATGAAATTGGGAGTCACAGTATTCAGTGGATATACATTTATAGTTGTTAGAAATTTTGTTGACTTGTTTCCTTTATTAGTACGTAATGAGCTGCTTTGTTTCTTATGACTACTTTTGGTTGAAGTTACTTTTGTAGATATTAGTATGGCTGTGTCAACTATTTTTCAGCTTCCAGTTAATTGATAGGATGGTTTTCCTCCTCTGACTCTCAGTTCCATGTTGTCTTTGCCAGTAAGTTGATTGTTGGAGGCAACTAATTGTTGGATATTGTTTCTTAATCCAGTCCACTTGTCTACGTCTTTTACAGGTTGAGTTGGGGCCATTTACATTTCAGGTTATTAAGAGGGTTTTGTCGTTCCTTTAGTCCTGTTAGTTGTTGTTTGGGTTAGTTGGGTTATTTAGTTCATTCCTTCCTCCTCAGTTAGTATGGGTTTGTTAGTTTACTGTGTTAGACAAATGGATACCCTCTTAGCTTTGTTTGTTTATCTGTTCCTCTCATGAATTAGACTTTCTTTCTTCTTCCTTTGTGTATAGTATTTTTTAATGTGTTGTCTGTAATGCTGGCTTGGTTTCTGGGAATTTCCTTAGTCTGTGCTTATCATCAGATGATCTCAATAGATAGCTTTGCTGGGCATAGCAGTCTATATTGGCACGTAAAATATATCACTTCATGCATTCTGGACTTTTTGGTTAGCTGGTAAGAGACTTTATACTTTTTAAACCTGTTTCTTTTATAGGTAAATTCATGCCTTTTCCTTAAATCTTTTAAAGTTGTTTCTTTGCATTGTATTTTTGATGTCTTGCTCATGACATATCACGAGAGATTCTTCTCTGGTCATGTCCATTTGAAATTCTAAATGTTTCTTGTGTTTGAATGTCTAGCTTCTTCTTTAGGTCTGCTGTGTTCTGGAATAATTTCGTTGAAAAAAATGTCTATATCTTTAGATTTCATCTCATCTTGTTTTTGTGTTCCATGGATTCTTGAGTTTGGTTTTCTCAGAACACCTCGGAGTTCCCGGAAGTTTGAGTATGCTCATTTATTTACTCTTTCTGTATATAAGACTGTATTATGTCTCCATTTTGCCCTCTAGTCCTCATACCCTTTTTTTCCTTTTTCTTTTCTATTGATGAAGTTTTATACTATTTTAATTTATTTTTTATTTGATTGATTTTCTCTTTCATTCCCAGCATTTTTGTTTGGTGTTTTTTCAGGGTTTCAATTTTCTTGTTCAAATTATCTTCCATGGTTTTGAATTTTTCCTACAAATTGATGATCATCTTATGCACTTTATTATCTTTCCAATCCAGATCCCGAATTGAGAACATGGGATATTTTTGTGTTTCTTTTTGCTGTTTTGGGCATATATTGGGATGAACATGACATCCACTTTTTATTTTTTCCTGTGTTTTTGTCCATTTATAAAAATCTTTTTGGTGTGTTGTCTTCACTTGAGTTTATGCTTTTTTTCTGCTATTTGGAGATGATGGGCAGCAGCAGAGATGCGACAATGCAAAGGCAGTTTTCAATTAGCTTGCTGAAGACACTTGTTTACTTCACTTGTGGTCCCAAAAGTTCAGAAACAGGATCACTGGAGTTCTAATTGAGAAAAATGTCACAAAGTTTTATTTATTTATTTATTTTTGTTTCTGCATTACTCTTTTAAGAGCTGGATATTAATAATTAACAAGCATTAAAAAAAAGGCTGGAGAGATGAGTTAGCAGTTAAGAGTATTTGCTGCTCTTGTGGAGGACCTGGATTTAGTTCCCAGCACCCACATGGCAGCTAACAACCACCTGTAACTCCAGTTCCAAGGGGATCTGACACCATTTTTTAGCCTCTTAGGTCATTGCACACATGTGGTGCACTTACATACTTGCAAGTAAAATACACATACACATAAAATAAATACAAATATTTTAAAAGAAGTAAAAAGAAAAGTTAATGAAGAAGGGGAAAGAGGAAGTAAGCTATGAATGAGAGAGAAAGCACATGGAAAAGAAGTGTGAGAAATAATACAGACCATATTATAAACTAAGTGCAGAAAATGAAAGGACAGTAGTCACAAACCTATTCATTTCAGATCTAAAGCAAAACCATCAAAATATTGAAGTGGGGCTGGAAAGATTGCTCAGTGGTTAAAAACACTGGTTGTTCTTTCAGAAGACCCGAGTTCAAATCCCAGCACCCACATGGCAGCTAACAACTGTCCATAACTCCAGTTCCAGGGGATTCGACAGCCTCTTCTGTCCTCCATGGGCATTGCACGATACAGGTGCACTTATCACCACCCAGGCAATACACTCATAAACATGAAATAAAAATAATAAAATATTTGGCACACACCTTTAATCCCAGCACTTGGGAGGCAGAAGCAGGCGGATCTCTGTGAGTTCGAGGCCAGCCTGGTCTACATAGTGAGTTCCAGGACAGCTGGGGCTACAAGGAGATCCTGTCTCAAAAAGGACAGAAAAAAAAATAGTGAAGTACAGGGCCTGGAAAGTGCAGGCTGTAAGAGTATTGGTTGCTCTTTGAGAAAACCTGGGTTCAATTTTCAGCATCCACATGACAGCTAGCAGCCATCCTTAACACCAGTTCCAAGGGAATCTGATGCCCTCTTCTGGCCTTCATGGGCATTACATGGAGGCGAAACTGTCATGCACATAAAATAAAAATAAATTAAACAAGAAATTAAAGTATGAAAGTAAAAAAAGTCAAAATAAGAAATAAAATACAGTAGATAACACATCAGTTACCATTTCTTCCTATTTAAGATGAAAAGCTTCTCTCACCCATAGGCTGTCCTATATGGCAAGCTTTGCAGCTGAGGAGGGCTGTTAGTAAATCAAATCTGCATGTCTTCCTGCTTAGAGCATTTTCTGCATGGGACTTCACTTTGTGCAGGAGTTACCCATTCTAACACCTCACCTGCCTGTCAGTACAACTTTCTTTCTGCTATGCTGAGGATCCAAAATTGCCAACGTGCTTTCTGCAATGATGGTTCAAAGGGGCGTGGAAGGTCTACCAGGGCCCGTTTACTCATTAGTGTGTTGTCTTCCCAGGTGGATATTGGCTTTTTTTCATTTAGTTTTGTTTTAAATGATGTTCTTACCTGAGAATACTGGTGCCTGCTGATGACACTGTGCCAGGTTCAGCACAGTTCCCATATGCCTGTGTTGTCCTCTGCATAGGTAGTAGCTAGGGTGGTGCCTTCTCAAGCTTATCAGTCTGAAGTGTTCTCAGAGAACCTCAGCTTCCTCCTAAACCACAGTCCCTCCTAAACCACTGTTACTGCAGCCATCTGCTGCCAGTGGTGTATCCAGGTCTGCGGCACAGCTCTGCAGCCTCATTAGTTCTTTTCAGCTCACTCTTATTTTTTTAATGTTATTTATTGTTATTATTTTATTAAATGTTATTTTATGTGTATGAGCATATTGCCTGCATGTTTGCAGGCACACTGTATCATGCGATTTAATGCATGCCTGCAGAGGTCAGAAGAATGTGTCAGACATCCTGGAACTGGAGTTACCAGCAGTTGTTAGCTGCCAAGTGGGGGCTGGATTTAGAGCCTGGGGTCTCTGCGGGAGCAGCCAGTGCTCTTAAACATTGAACTATCTCTCCAGCCCCACGGTTCAGTCTTCTTACACAGCCTATGTGTACGCCTTGGACAGCACCTACCTGACAGTTGCCATTGATCCAATCCCAGCACAGTGAGGTGCACTTGGGTACTAGATCAAGACCATCCTCTAGTGCTTCTAGAGGAAAGCTTTGTTGACGTCACCTCAAGTTATTTCTTTTTTCTGCATTGCCTTTCACATATTTTTTCTGACATTTGTGTATTTCTGATAATCTTCAAGTCTTTCCTTCATAGCAATAGAATCTATTCATTGTTATCTTTATCTTTTTACTTCTTGGGCTCAGATGAGCAGCTTCTAATCCACCAGCATATCCAGAAATAAATGGATATATTTTAAACAAAAACTGCACTAAAGAAACCCAACTCAGGTGTACATTACTTTTGTACCATATTAAAGTTGGAAAAATCATCCTGACATTTCTGTAAACTCTGAATTTCTTATGATGTGAAATTATACCCATTTTGATTCAGAATGCAACATTACCTGCAATCAAAGTATTTTCAGTTTACATAAAGTCATTGAAAACTGTGCTGGAGTGCGACATAAAATTATAGCTGTTTTAGCTTAGGCTTTTGAATAGAATGACTTGGGTGAGCACACAATCTATAATAAATTACTTAAATATTATGTATCTCCATCTCTTTGTATGTAAATAAGAACCGATTTTAGGTGTTAGTTTGCTTATTTAATGAAGATTATGCAAGAAAACATATATATAATACACATTTATTTCTTTTATATTTGGCTTATTTCCCAGATTTGACTTCATGCTTCATCTATTGGTTATTTGTAGCTCCAGTCTTAAGTTCATCTATCAGTTGTTGACAGAAAGATGCCCTTCAAATATTGAAGTGGGTTTGTTAACTTTTCTTTTTAATTCTCTTTTTTTCTCCGTGCGTTTTTCTCTGTTTAGGATGTGCAAGTCTAGATTATACTTGATTTGAGCACTAACCCTTTTCTGCATATGTGGAATTTCCCTTAATCTCTGCAATTCTCCCTTGTTCTGAAGACTTTTTTGTTTGAATTAACACAACCGTTCCAACGTTCATTAGATTAGCTAGAATTTTAAACTTTTGTGGTTTCAGCATTGTCTGTCTCTAATTCTTTCTTTTCTCCTGTTTTTACATTTATCATGTGTTTCCAGCAGGCAACATGCAGTTTGGTATGTTGTATGTGTGGTTGTGGTTATTTATTTTTTTTAGAAGAGGCATTTCATTACAGTTTTAACATACTCAATAACAGTTTCCAGAGCAAAGATACATCTCTTTCAAAAGTGGCTGTAAAATTTTTAGGTTCACAGTTGAATTAATACAGCTATACAATATTCAAATCAGTACAAACCCTGTAAGACATAAAATTTAATGAATTTTTAACCTTTAAAAAAGATCTCCATTTCATTTTAAAATATATGTTTCTTAAAGAAAGACACATTGTTTTTGCTAATAACATTGTGATGTTGGTACATGCATCTCTAATTTCTATGTATCTGATTATTACTAGTCATGGTCGGTGGCACTCAGATCCTTGAAAAGTCATTGGGTAGATTCAATGGTAATGTTTATCACCTCTACTAATTAACATGATGTAATTTTTTTATGCTTCCTCCTCAAATATAATTCATTTTTTAAATTTGTTGATTTGTGTGTGTGTGTGTGTGTGTGTGTATCACACAGAACATCACAAACCATCTTATTCATCTATACACTCACTTCCCAGATGGCACCCTCCCATAGCCCCCCCCACTAGAGCCTTTATACTCTGTCATCCCTGCTACTGTCCCCTGTTGTGCTGGCACCCCCAGCTGTTCCCCACTACTTGTCTATCCGGTGAAGCTAGTCAGCCTATCTAGAGGTCCTTGTTTTAGGAAGGTCAGCTGTTCCTCATCTAGCAGTCCTTTAAATGGGTTTTTAGTTCACTTATTTTTAAAGTGATTATTGTTCCAAATGTATTGACATTTTGGGCTTTTTTAATGATTTCCTTTTTTGTTTGCTGGTTACTTTTGTTATTGTTATTGTTATTATTTTGTTTTAGAGGCAGTGTTTCACTATGTAGGCCAGGCTGGTCTCAAACTTACGATGTCCTGCTTCAGGCTCCTGAATGTTGTAATTGTAGGTATGCATCACCATGCCCACCTTGGTACCTAATTTTACTCATAACATTTAAAAAACAATTCTTTCTTCCCTGTTTTTCTATCTTTCTTGTTATTGAGATTTTTATATAATTCTATTTTCTAAAAGTTAGCATTATCAGTTGTTCTTTGAAAAAATATTGTTTACAGAGTTTATAATATTATAATGCCTATGTAATACTTGTGTGTGTATGTGTGTGTATGTTGTACATATGTGTCCACTTGTATATGTGGGTGTGCTACACTGTGCATGCTTTCCTGGAATCCAGATGTCAATATAGGGTATCTTCTTCTATCATTTCATAATAATTTTTGAGGCAGAGTATCTCACTGAACCAGGTGCTCACTGTGTCTGTTGGGATGGCCGACAAGCCCCCTGTACCTTCCTGTCTGGGCCTCACTGGTTTTACAGAGTGTACTTCTTACAGAGTGTACTTCTGCCCCCATCTTTTATGTAGGTGCTAGGGATCGAAACTGAGGTCCTCATGCTTGCATGACAGGCCCTTTACCCACTGAGCACCTCCTGAGCTCTAATACATGCCAGACTCCACCTACAAATAACAATTCACTGCTTTACAGGCACTGCTTTACAAAAGGATTTTAGAAATCCCTTCCTTCATTTCACTTGTCCACATGATGTAATGACCCCATATATTGTTACCATTATAGATTCAAGTACTTATCTCCTAATAAAGATCAAGAAAAAAAATGAATGAATTTAGTGGGCCTTCATTTATTATTTCTCCAGTAGTCTTTTTCTTTATGTAGATTCAGTGTTCCATCCTAACTAATTTTCCTTTTACCTGAATAATTGCCTTTAATATTTTGTAAGACAAGTCTATGGACTATGAACTTCTTTAGTTTTAGTCTGGGAAAAATATTTTTATTTCGCCTTCGCTGTTGAGAAAGAATAGTTCAGTGGAAATAGCAGTGTGGTTTTTCCTCTCTTGTTCCTGGCAGTATTCCTAAAATATGGTGTGTGTGTGTGTGTGTGTGTGTGTGTGTGTGCATGCAGGTGTACATGTGTATGTGTGTGCATGCATGCATTTCTGTCTTGGAACCTTCTAGTACTAGGTCTTCCAGTTCACTGAACCTTCCATACATTGTGTCCATGGACTGATAAACCTACCAAGAACATCCCTATTTCTATTGCAGTGTTTAGTTCTAGCAGTTGCTTTTAACTCTTTTAATTTCTAAATATTTCTGTTTGCATTATTTATATGTCCTTGAAATTGTATTTTCTAATAAAGCCTTCACAATTATTAGTCATTAAAGTTCTCTGATGATTTCAACTTCTATACCTTATCGAAAACTGGTTCCCATGCTCGATTTGCTCCATTAAGCTGTTTTTGTCTTTATTTTTGAAATATCTTATAGTTCTGTTTAACTTCTGAATGTGTGTTTGATACATTTATTATTAGGAAGTAAGGTAAAAGAGGCTCTTGGTGTGATATTCCATATTCATCTGCCTAGGAATTAGACTGTTTAATGCTTGCTGTGCCTGATGATAAGACTGTCTTCAAATTCCTCTAGTACACTTGGGATTGGTTGTCCTGGGCCTTCACTTAGAACCGTAGCTGGTTAGAACCCGAGTCTCATAGCCTTTTCCGCCATCTTCAGTGGTTATATCTGAGTTTGTTGGTATTTTGGCAAGGCGAACCTTATTACTACAAAATCTCAGTCTATCACTTTCCTTTTTTCCCTGTTTACATTATCTGCCTCTTTTAACAATCACAAACGTTTCTGCAGGAATATAACGTCCACTCTGCTCCCTACTCCCTTCCCTAGAGGTCCTTCTAAAACACTGTTGAAACCCTGGCTTCTACTGACTTCACATTTCCTCAACCAGGTGAGGTGAAAAAGACCAGCTGAGGTAGACGTGGGAATTGAAAGATTGTCTATGACAACTGAATGAACTCTGATAGATTCCTTCAGGGGTAGACCATGCTCATGTAGCACAAGGCCTCTTAAACACTTCCATTCATGAACCTTTTCATGCAGAAAATTTTACATTACTCAGATATACAGGTGTATAAACTAGGTATATAAATCAAATATTTACTGATAATAAATCATAAAAATTTATTTTAAAGCAATTATTTGATATACATACAATTTTATTATTTATTAAAGATGATGCAAACTTGCATACCAAAGAGATAAATATGTTTGTTTACTGTCACAAAAAGAATAATATCTTGGTTGAATATTTGCTACTGCAGGAAACAGAGTGTCTTCAAAGTTTCTCAGAACAGAAAAATGTTTTGATTTCATAGTTACCAGTGATGATAATGCCACTTTGCTTAAACATCCAGAACATAATAAAGACATGTTTAGGACCATTTCTGAAATTGTTAGGAACTCCATCTAATGCCAAGTCAAAATTAATTTAATCATTTGTATGGAACCGAAGTCAGAAACTCAAACAGCAGTTTACTTTTATTTACTTTTTTCTTTCTTGAGTGTGCGTCTCATGTAGCTCAGACTGGCCTTGAACTCACTATGTAGCTAAAGATAACCTCAAAATCCCACTCCCCCTGTCTCTACTTCCTAGTTGCTGGGCTTACAGATACGGATCACCATGTCTGCTTTAGTGCGGTGTTGGGGACTGAGCTCAAGGCTTTATGTCTACTAAGCAAACCCTCTGCCAACAGGCCCACATGCCCAGCCACTTCAAACAGCAATTTTCAAAATGAAACATTCTCTGGCTGGGGAGGTGTTTTAGTCAAGTTCCTACTTCCCAAGCATGAAGACCCAGAGTCCCTAGGAAGCACATAAAAAAGCAGGTATGTCAGTTTGTACCTGTAATCCTAGCACTGGGTGGCAGAGCCAGCCAGTTCAGCCAAAGCCGTGCATGCACGTGCACATACACAAACATATCCACACATATACAACACATACCCCCACACATACACACCCACAATAAATAAACCAAACTTTCCAACACAGTACAATCTAAAAATTAACTATTTTTATACTTAAATGCTGGGAAACAACAGTAGGAAATCATTAAAATCTTCATTTTCTATGATTGACCATTACGTTATTGTAAGAGCAGAAAACACTGCAGTTTATAACATACAGTTGTCTTCAATCAGAGCCAAGTTGTTTCAGACAGCATTTGTTGACACTAGGTGGTATGAGGGCATGTGTGGTTCAAAGTATGCATGTTGTGTGTTAGAATCAAGGCTGAAGTGAAGTCATGGGAGGCGACATGCATGAGCTCTGCCAGAAACACCTGGATTCATTATGCATTTGATTTTGAATTAATTTTTGGATGTTGTGTATTCAGACACTTTTGTTTTCTAACTCCATATAGGACAGTGAACCACAGTTTAAGAAGCTGTGGTGTTAAAGACTGTGTGGATATGGCATTTTGTAGCTGTTGTTCTCTGACCCCTGTCAGAGTCGTGCAGGCTCTTCCTTGGATCTATGTCTTTGAAATCTCGTGGACTTCTAGTGGCAAATGAAAGTATACATTTTCTAAGTTTGTGATCCCAGGAGTTTGTCATTTACACCTGACCTCCAGCAGTCTGCCAGAACTACCATTGCTATCAATTTCTGACTCCCACTGCCTCTCCCTGAGCCTGCCTCAGTTCTAGCTCTCTATGTGCACCTCTCTCTCTCTAGATTTTGTAGCACTTTTTTCTGAAACTTCACATTCCTAATATGACCACACAATCATTGATTTTCATTATATACAGCTTTCTCTTGTTATAAAGGCAGAAGTAATGACTTTAACTTCTTTACATTTGAAACTCAGACTCGAAGTCTAATGTCAGTGTTTCCTTAGTTGATGTTACGGAAAGAAGTGATGTTATAGAAAGCAATTCCCTATACTCCACTCAGAAGTTTTGCATAAATATGGACATGAATACCAGTCTCAGAAATAACCCAGAGTGTCCTGGGGAACTGACTAGAGATTAGAAGAATCCAATGAGTATCAAGCATTAACCTCTGGATTTCTTTACAGAGCCCATGATTTCTGAACCAACGACTAGAAGCTTGTTTCCACCAGTAAAAGCCCCTCAGAAGAGACGAGAGAGATGGATCAGCAGTTAAGAGCAAGGACTGCTCTTGCAGAGTACCTGGGTTCAATTCCCAGCACCCACATGGTGGCTAACGACCATCTGTAATTCCATTTCCAGGGGCTCTGAAGCCTTCTACTAACCTCCGTGGGCATTGCACAACATGGGTGCACTTACACACATACAGACAATATACACGTACACATAAAATTAATAAATAAAATATAAAAAGAAAACCTTCTCAGAAGTTGAAACATGGGCAGCATGACCTGAGAGATAAAGGCATAATTTAGTTTGTTTTCATAGATGGTGACATGGGAATGCACTATCCTGCTTGAGTCATGAGAGAATGAGGTCTTTGGGATATCATGGACATTTCCTTTATTTTATAGATCAGAAGATAAAAGAGTTCACTAAGGAATAGAAAATGGTTCAGTTACCTATAGATAGCAGCAGCCGAACAATTAGACATTTCTGAATTCTCAATTAACATTTCACAAGAAATAAATCTTCAATGTTTGGTAGCTTTTCCATCAGCAAAAATAATTTCCAGAGAGAACAGAAGAGGGCTTCAGATACCCCTGGACCTGGAGTTAAGGATGGTTCATAGATGCTGTGTGGGCAGCACAGGTACACTCAGGCAATACACTCATACACATAAAATAAAAATTAATAAATATTTAAAAATAAAAAAAATTCCAGCAGTTAAGAGCACTGGCTGCTCTTGCAGAGGACCCAGATTCAATCCCAGCACCCACATGGCAGCTAACAACCATCTGTAACTCCAGTTCCAGGGGATTCGACACCCTCTTCTAACCTCCTCAGCCACTTCCATACATGCAGGCAATACACTCATACACATAAAATAAAAATAATAAAAAAATAATAAATAAGAACAAATAAATTAAAAAAAAACAATTTCCAATATTAAATGAAACGTCACACATTTCTGTTTGCAAGTCAGGCAATATATTCACATGATTTAAAAAAAAAAAAAAATCTCTGAGAACCTTGACATTTAATTGACCTCAGTGTCCGTTCTGTTTATTTGGGACTTAGTTTTGGTTTAAGTTTTGTCATTGTACTTACCAGTATCTTAGAAATTGCTGTTTTGTGGAATGTAATTTTAAGAACATGGAGCCAGGGCCAGCGAGATGGCTCAATGGGGAAAGGCACTTGCCGTCAAGCCTGATGATGTAAGTTCAATTCAAAGAATGTGCAGAGTAGGAGAGGGACAAATTCTGCACTCTGTCCTCTGACTTCCAAATGCACACGTGCTCTAGTCTATACAGGTCCACACATATGCATGCAAATACACACCTGCAAAATAAACAAAATGTAAAGAAAGTTTTTAAAACAATATGGAACTGCTTCTTTCTCTGTCTCCTCCCCCTCCCTCTCTCTCCCTGTCTCTCTCTCTCTGCCTCTCTCATTCCCTGTCTCTCTGTCTCCCTCCCTCTCTCTTATCCTGTTTATCTTCTGATATTAATATTTCTCACTATTAGAAATCATAACTGCTATTCTGTCCCTCTTCTGATGCATTCTTCACTTTTTCTCCTTTTCTGGAGCAAACATAAGCAAGAAAGCACTTGGTAAATTTCCAGTGTCCTTGACTGACATTTGGATGGAGTTTAATTTTCTCTTTTCCAAAACGCTAATGTCTCCAAACACTACTCTGCGTTGCTGACTTCAGTGTGTCCTTTCTCTTTTTTTCTTATTACTTTTTCTTTGATTTATTTTATTTTTAATGTGTGTGTGCATATACGTGTGCTGGTGCCTGTGGAAGTTAGAAGAAAGTGTCAGATCCCCTGGAGCTGGAGTTACAGGTAGCTGTGGACCACCCCAGCCTGGGCGCTGGGAACCAAACTCTGGTCCTCTGAATAAGCAGCCATCTCTGCAGCCTCCTTTTCTTTCATTGTAAGCAACCTTCTTTAACTCTTAGTTCAGGTGTCTCATGGATCACTTCTTCCTTGTCTGAAAGCTGGAGAGCACTTGGCTTTTCAGTGTAGTTTCTGAGCACTGGGCGACTGATGAGGGAGCATTCCTGACAGTAGCTGCGGTTCTCTGTCATTTTCTCTGATGACTTTGTCTACACTTGAGTGTGTTTTAGCAAAATGGCTGGAATAAGTGGTGCATTTTCTAGGGCACTTTCTTCTGTCTTGTGCATCAGCAGAAAATCACAGCAGTGGTCTCGATGGACAATGGTAAAAACAAGACATAAACTGCTATTATAAGCAGGGAAAGTCAATTTGAATGTCAGTGCCTGAGGTGGGGTGGAGGGAACTGAAAGGAGCTGTAGATTCAGAAAATGAAGGCACTGTGTACTATATTCTGTCCATGTTTCAAGCCTTATACTCAAGGCACATTTAAGCATATTAAAGTGATTTTCATTGTGCTTGACTCCAGGGCTCCTTGGCTTACTGCAGAGACCACATACTTGGAACTGGGAGTATAAACTGCCCTGAAACACGGGCTCCTCAAGCTCAGAATTAATTACTGAAGCCAACCTGGAAAGCGTCATTTGCTCTTTCGTTTGCTCTCAGAGCCTGTTTGCTTTTGAGTCTAAAGACCTGACACCCACGGAAATGGCTAGAGTGATTTGATGCTGGGCAATTTGGGATCTGGGAAGAGCCCTTCCTCCAAAAGTATTCTCCAATATTCAATGTGGTTTTCTAAAGAGTTTTATAGAAATTATCATTGACATAGCGACAGAAGTTATTCGACTAAGGGGTATAGCATTTGAATAATAAGGGATTTCTCAGCTCTTAAATATGCTAAGTAGCCTTGTAAATTTTGAAGAAAGAAATATGGCATATAGTATATATGGTATGTATAGAAAAAGGCATTTGACAATGAGATTCTTATATTTCAAATTTATTAATTTGCAGTTTGCAAAGGTGTACACATTTATTTTAAAAATTCAAGGAATGTAGCATAATATAGAGTAAAAATTAAGATTGTTTCTAAATTACCCATTTCCTGAAACACAATCCTTTTTCCATAAATTACCTCTCTTAAAAAATTGGTATGATTCAGGGGCTGTATAGTTGGCTCAGTGGTTAAGAGCATTGACTGCTCTTGCAGAAGACACAGGTTCAAATATCAGCACCTACATGGAAGCTAACAACATGCATAACTCCAGTTCTGGGGGATTGGACGCCCCCTTCTGACCTCCATGGGCATTGTACAACATGGGTGCACTACATACTTGCAGGCAATACACTCATACACATAAAAATAATATTTTTCAAAAAATTTGATTTGTTTCCTTCCAACTTGTGTTACTTTTTTCAAAACTGACAAACTGTTTAAGATGTTTTTCCTTAAATTTTCTCTTCTGATTATTAACTTCCGGCAGTATAACATGATACTTGTTTCCTGTGTCCATGTTATTCCAAATCATCAATTATTTATACCTTGGCAATTGTAAAGAAGAAAAGGTATTTAAATGGGATTGTGTCTTTCAAAGAGATAAAAGGCTTACATGTGCTAGCATAAAAACACTTTCAACCGGATCCTAAAATGCAAAGCACAAACAAATGGATCTTTTCCCCTTAAAAAAATAAGAATGTAGCTAGGTGTGGTGGCACACGCCTTTAATCCCAGCACTCAGGAGGCAGAGGCAGGCGGATCTCTGTGAGTTTAAGGCCAGCCTGGTCTACATAGTGAGTTCCAGGACAGCTGGAGCTACAGGGAGACCCTATCTCAAAAAGACCAAAAAATAAAATGAATGAATGAATGAATAAATAAATAAATAAGAATGGGGGCTGGAGAGATGGCTCAGCAGTTAAGAGCACTGGTTGCTTTGGCAGAGGACCCAGGTTCAAATCCCAGCACTCACATGGCAGCTAACAACTGTCCATAACTCCCATTCCAGGGGACCCGATGCAGTCTTCTGACCTCCATGGATACCACACAACACAAGTGCACTTACTTACATGCAGGCAATACACTCCTACAAATAAAATTAAATAAAATTGACAATTAAAATATTTTTAAAAGGCAAAACAAGAATGACCATCACCATAAACTTTTAGTCTCAGTGATATGTACATATGCTTAGAAGTATATTTATTCATAGGTAAGCATGTAGGGGAGTACATTACACTGTAATTCCTTTCATGGGTAAGAAATATAGAACTTGTTATTTTGGATGGGAATTTTCAATAGTTGAAGTAATATAAAGCATTTAATTGTATTTTTATTTTTACTTTTCAGTTTTCATTTTTTCATTAAAATATTCACCTTAGAATTTCTAATTTTGTAACTTTCTTTTATTAAAATTACCACATTCCCTACTGGGATATTTTTCATTTTTTAAGACCTTTCTTTTGTTATACTCACCTTTGGAAATTACTGTCTAAATCTTGTTTTTAACATGCTTTGTGGTACAAAACCTTGAATATTGATGTAATTATGTATTTATCATTTATGCCTTCTGATTATTTTGTGGTTCTGAAAAATCTTTTCTAATGCATGATTACAAATTTCTTTATTTTGTCCAGATATGTTTTGTACTTTTGACAAGATGAATTCATAATCTACTTTGAATTGCTTTTTTATGTCACTATGAGAAAGGAAAGCAAATTAATTGTGTCCTTGTGAACTTATCCTTGGGTTAAAGCTATTATCTTAATTTAAGTCCACTAACATAGAAAGTTATGAATATTTTAAGTCAGAGTATATTATACTTTGAGTATTGTAATTTAGGAAGTTGTCCGTATTCACAACAATAATTGACAGAGTTAGTATTTAAACACAAGTCACTGATCTATCAGTTATCCCATCTGTTTATCTGGGCTTATATCATTGATCACACTAAGTGCTGAAGCGCAGTTCCTTCGTGTTGCTTGTGACAGCCAACCTTTATAAGGAGGGCACAAATACTTTTCACTAAGGTTTCCAGCCCAATTTATTAATTTAGAGATAAGAGGTATCATACAAAACACTCAAATATAACAGGCTAGGTTTCCCTATCACCTGTCAGAGATCCTTGGAAATCAATCTGCATAGCTGTCTATCACCTGCGCCTATATTTGCACTATTGTCCACATCTGTAGTTACATAGAGAGACAGATGTTCAGATCCAACCACAAGTTCACAAGTTCTATAAAGTTGTATACGCAAATTTATTTATAAATAACTTTTGGGCAACTATGAAAGTTTTGTTTCAAATATACACACATATACATATATATTATACATATATAATAAAATTGGGTACAGTTATAAAAAAAGGAAACTAGTGTTTGTTAACAGAAAATGAAGGTAGAGGAAATGTCAAAATGTTAAACTTTTACAAAAAGCCTTGATAAAAGGAGATGAAGATGAGGAAGCCAAAGTTGTCTCTCAGAAGAGTCCTCTTTCCCCCGAATGTGACTAACTTTGTGAGGGCAAAAAGTGTTTGAATCAAAGCAAAGTTTGTAGCTAAAAGGTACTGAAGATCATCAGACACACTTATTTAATTTTACTATCAATAAGTACTTATTTTCAATGCATGAAACAATTATATGACTCTGCTTGAAATTGTGGAACAATTATGAAATATTTCTAAAGGGCAAAGTTGTAAGAGTCAGAAATGTATAGTATTCTACCTGTTATTTTTTACAAGATACTTATGCATATGTGTTGACATTTCTCATATATATATATATGAGCGAGAGAGAAAGAGAAAGACAGAGAGAGAGACAGAGAGAGAGAGAGAGAGAGAGAGAGAGA
>NW_008360327.1:5457349-5459767 GCF_000622305.1 Nannospalax galili
GCAGTGTCATTGTTTTGCTTTGGGGGAAATAGATGTATTTTTACAAACCTTCCATAGGTTAACCATACATATTGCCTCCCTTAATCCTATTTTCCCCAGAAGACTTTAAATTCTTTAATGTCAAATTATCCTGCTATATAGGCTGTCAGAAATATGGCTCCTAGAGGTCGGGGGATGCTCCTTCAAATCTTGTGGTGTCTTATGTGAGAATAGAGAAAAACAAGTCTGGAAAAATAGACTGGAGCACGTCTGTGTACCCATTGTATCTTCTTACATTCTAACATGTAATTAGAGCTGGCAGGCATGTGGCAGACGCTTTTTCAGTGTACTATCTGCACACAATGCTCAAAACCATTTCCAAATGGTAATTTCTGGTTCTTCCTTTTGGGCCCACCAGTGGTCTGAGTTCTGTGTGTATGCTGTGTAATTGTGACCCCTAGTGGCTGAGCTAGTGACACTTCAGTAAATGTGCTACCCTGTGCCATGTACCAAACTGCCAACCAGGTAGAATTTCTATTCAATTTGAAATGTGCATCTTAATCTGACTTGAACTCAACTTTCTCCACTGCTTTACAATAAGGTTTCCCTGTTACTCCACCTCTTTCAAGAGACACCATAAAATAAAAATTCTACTTTTATTCCATGTGGACAAACAATGAAACATAAAGTTTAATGCACAGGAGAATGGTATAGCTTTTGTTCATAGTCACAAGGTCATTTCTGTCTTTAAGATGCTGACAGGAGGGGAACTGGCTCAATCATCAAAGTACTTGCCACGCAAACACAAGGAGCCAAGGTCAGTCCCCAGAAGCCATATAAAGAGATGAGTGCTGCTGTGTGGGTGTAGACAGGCGGCTCCACTGGCTAGCCACCTAGCCCACTCAGTGAGCCCCAGGTCAGTAAGAAACTCTGTCTCCATACAAAAACAAGGTAGAGAACAGATAAGGAACCATACTGGCTGACTTCTTGCCTTCATATGTATGTTCACACCTGTGCATGTGTCCCCACACACATATGCATACCCACACAAGAAGAAAAGATGCTGAAAATAAATACAGCGTGATTACACTAAATGTCTCACTTGTGTTGAATATATTTCCCAAGGTTTTCTTGTTTAAGTTCAGAATCAGGTATTTTTCTTAGATCTGTGCTATAGAATATATAGCTACATTTTATACCTTGAAGCTGTCTATCAAAATACAAATATTTGAACCTACTCCACCCCCACCCTGTCCCCTGCTAACCTTGAACCCAGGCCCACTTCAGTTCCTGTGCATCTGATCCCTGGACTAGCTTCCTAACCCAGACTAGCTAAACCCCCTAGCATAGACTGCTAAGTCCATCCCCAGTTGTTCCCCACCCCCATCTTCCTCTGACTCCTGGCCTGACAGACTGGCTCACCTAGGACTCTGGTAAGTCAGAGCCCACCCAAAACATCTCTACTCCATCCCTCTGCAGCCTCAACACTTCCAACCTACTCCACTCCCATCCTGTCCCCTGCTAGTCTTGGACCCAGGCCTACTCCAATTCCTCTGCATCTGATCCCTGCACCAGCTCCCTAACCCAGACTAGCCAAAGCCCCTAGCATAGATTCCACTGGCCCCTGATCTGACACAGCCCAGCCCTCCCACTACCCTGCCCCACCAACTACCCATAGCAGTCCACTACCCTGCAAAAACTTGAAACACACACCATTTTTTTTTCATACCTGAGCAAAAGTTACCAAGCTACATGAACAATATTAACAGAACAAAAATTCAATTAAGCAAAGGCAGAATAGAAGTCCCTACCGGACACACACAACCAATGAAGAATATCCATATGCCCAAACAGCAGTACAAAAACACACAAAAAAAGAAAAATCAAGAGAATATTCCCCAAACAAAACCCACTAGTCCTACAGAAGTGTACTAGAATGAGAACCACCCTGAGGAATCCCAGGACACAGAATTTAAAAGAACAATCATACTCTTGAGGTCGTTAGAGGATTTGTTCCTCAGGGGTCCCATGGGGTTGGGAGGAGCCCCTGGCTCCTTTCTTTTACCAGCTCCATCCATGTGAGGATAAGTCAAAGGTCCTGCTCGACCATTGTTGGCTCCTCTTGGAAGCATGGAGGAAATGATTCCTCCGTGTTGACCCTCCCCTTTATAGACTGGACACTGGCTCAAGTCCAACTGGTGGGGTCTCCTCAGCTTCCTTGATAAAGAGGCCAGATGACCCACCACCATGACAGGACATTTTGCGCGATGCTCATAGTCCCTGAGAACTAATCGACCCAGGAGGGCAAGGAGCAAAAAGTGTCCTTTGAATCCCTCTGACCCAATTAGTATAGATCTCAAGGTATGTCTGTTAAACATCCAAGAAGGTTAGTTCCACCATTCTGGCATTTTTAATTACTGTGTGTCTTGCAGATAAATC
>NW_008360327.1:5460851-5475021 GCF_000622305.1 Nannospalax galili
AAAGAACAATCATAAACACGATCAGAGAACTTAAAACACAGACAAATAACTCAAAGAACTAAAAAAAAAGGCATAAATTTGTGATGGAAGCCCAAGAATATACAAATGTGTGGATTAATGAAATATAAAAAAATTCAGGACTTGAAAAGTGAATTCACAAAAGAGATAAAAATAATGAAAAAATCCAAACTGAAATGGACATGGAATTGAAAAACTCAAAAGCCAACTGGAAACAGCAGGAGAAAGCCTCACAAGCAGAGTGAATGATACAGAAAACGGAACACCAAGACTGGATGACAAAGCTGAAGATCTGGACTCCTTAAACAAAAACTATGAAAAATTAAAAAAGAAAAAAAGGAACGGAATACGCAGGAAATGTGGGACAACATAAAAGAACAAATCCACACATCATAGCCATACAGAAAGAAGACGAATCTCAGACCACTAGCATTGGCCAGATCTTCAACAGGATTATAGAAGAAAACTTCCCTAAATTAAGGGAAGACCTAACTATACAGGTTCAAGAAACACACAGAATACCAATTAGACATTACCAGAACATAAACTCCCCACGGCATATGATAGTAAAAAATATTAGATGTGCAGAACAAAGAGAGTACTGAAAGTTTCAAGAGAGAAAACAATAAGTTACATATAAAGGAAACTCATCAAAATTACAGTTGACTTTTCAGTGCAAACTATGAAAGCTAGAAGAGGCTGGACCAAAGTTCTAAGCAATCATAGATGCCAACCCCAAATACTTTATCCAGCAAAACTATCTATCATGGTTGAAGGGGAATGGAAAATTTTTCATGGCATGAATAGGCTGAAAGAAATCATGTCCACCAAACCAACCCTACAGAGAATACGCAAATCAATACAAAGATAAGAATGGGTGTACCCAAGAGGCTACAGAAAGAAAACAAAGAAAGGTATAATAATGGAAACACAAAATAGGGTCACAAAAACAAAGAAATTAAAATGACAGTATCCAATACACATTTTTCAATAATAACACTAAATATCAATGGCATCAACTTCCCCTGTCAAAAGATACAGGCTAATGAAATGGATCAAGACAGAAAATCCAACTTTTTTTGTTGTTTTTCTATGTTTATATCATCTGGATAAGTGATAATTTATATAAAGTATAAAGATATACTTTAACAATCTATACACTATTATAATTTATATAAAGTTAAAAAGATATACTTTAACAATGTATACTCCATTAAATTCAAAAAATCTAAAAGAAATTAATGAATTTCCAAAGTCATGGACAACACAGAAGTTAAACCAAGAAGAGATCAACAGCTTAAACAGACCCATTATAAATAAGGAAAGTAAAACAGTAACAAAAAACCTACTAACTTTAAAAAAATCCAAAGCCCAGATGGATTCATAGTAGAATTCTACCAGACATTCAAAGAGGATCACAACCAATACTACTTAAACTATTCAAAAAATTAGAAACAGAGGAAGAACTTCCAAACTCCTTCTATGAAGCCAGCATCACTCTAATACCAAAGCCAGGTAAAGACACAACAAAAGAAAACCATAGGCCCATATCCTTAATGAACATAGATGCAAAGATATTCAATACACATCAAAAAGATCATCCACCTCAATAAAGTTAATTTTATTCCAAAGATGCAGGAATGATTCAATATATGTAAGTCAATAAATGTAATAAAATATATAAATGAACTTAAAGACAAAAATCACATGATCAACTCAATAGACACAGAAAAGGCCTCTAACAAAAATCCAACATGTTAAAAGTCCTAGAAGTAATTGGTCTGGAGGGAACATACCTCAACATAATTAAAGCTATATACAGCTTTCCCATAACCAAAATCATTTTAAATGGAGCAAAGCTGGAAGCTTTCTCATTAAAATCAGGAACCAGATAGGGCTGTCCACCTTTTCCACTCCTTTTCAATATAGTTCTTGAAACTCTTGCAAGAACAATAAGACAAAAGGAGGAAATTAAAAGAGTAATAATTGGAAAACAAGAGATCAAATTATCACTTATCCAGATGATATAATATTATACAAAAGAGATCCAAAAATTCCACCAGAAAACTGTCAGAAATGATTAACACTTTGAGTAAAGTGGCAGATTACAAAATCAACTTACAAAAATCAGTAGCCTTCCTACATACCAATTATAAGCAATCAGAAACCCTCTCAGTCACAATAGGGTTCCTCAAAGAAACCCTCCCAAACAATAATTTCAAAAAAATATTTAGGAATAAACCTAACTGAAGACATTAAAGATATCTAAAATTAAAATTTTAAATCTCTAAAGGAAGAGATGACGCAAGATACTAGGAGATGGAAAGACCTCCCAAGCTCATGAATTATGAAAATAACCATGTGTTCTGGTTTGTTCTTCATTGCTGTGACAAAATACTCTGACCACTACCAACTTGGGGAGGAAAGGGTTTATTTGTCTTACATCTCCCGGGTCACAGTTCATTAGGGAGCCCAAGGTAGGAACTCAGGGCAGGAACCTGGAGGCAGGAGCTGGAGCACAGACCATAGAGGAACGCTGCTTACTGGCATGCTCCCCTGGTCCCTGCTCAACCTGCTTTCTTATACAACAAAGGCCCCCCTTACCAGGGATATCAGCAACCAGAATGGCCTGGACCCCCCCCACATCAATCAATAGTCAAGATGAATATTGTGGAAATGACCATCTTACCAAAAGGAATTTATAGAGTCAATGCAATCCCAATCTAAATACCCATGACATTCTTCACAAAGCTTGACAAAATAATCCTAAAATTCACATGGAATCACAAAATTCCCCAGATAGCCAAAACAATCTTGAGCATAAAGAACAATGCTGGAGGGACCACCTTGCCAGATCTCAGATTATGTTACAGAGCTAGAGTCATAAACACAGCATGGTACTGACACAAAAATAGACACATAGATTAATAGAGCACTAGAGAAGTTCCAAACATGCGTACATGCAATTTCAGCCACCTGATATTTGACAAAGGTGCCAAGAACACACACTGGAGATAAAACAACATCTTCAACAAATGATGCTAGCAAAATTGGATCTCCACCTGTAAAAGAATGAAAGTGGACCCTATCATTTATCTTGCACAAAAGTCAAATCCAAATGGATCAAAGACCTCAATGTGAAACTTGAAATTCTGAAACTCCTAGAAGAAAACATGAGCAGTATCTTCCAAGAAATAGTCATAAATCTAAATTGGACATCACCTGCTCAGGAACTAAGGTTGACAATCAATAAGTGGGACCTCATTTAGCTACAAAACTTCTGTACAGCAAAAGAAACAACCAAGGAATAGAAGTGGAAACCCACTAAGTAGGTCTTTTCCAGCTACACATCTGAAAGATGATTAATGTCCAGAATACACAAAAACATCAAAATATGAAGAAACAAGAAAATAAAGACCCAATATAAAATATAAAATATAAAAATAGGCTATAGACCTGAACAGAAAGTTCTCAAACAAAGAAATAAAAATGGCTAAGAAACACCTTAAAAAGTGCTCAACATTCTTAGTAATTAGAGAAATACAGATAAAAACCACTTTAAGATTCCAACTTACCCCAGTCTTGACTAACATCAAGAAAACGAAAGGTATTAAATGCTGGTAAGGATGTGGAGAAGGTAATGCTCATTCACTGCTGGTGGGAATGTAAACTTGTGCAACCACTGTGGAAAGTAGCGTGGAGAACTGTAAAAAAAACAAAAGTAAATCTATCATATGATCCAGTTAAATCAATCTTTGGCATATACCCAAAGGACTCATCTTACTGTAGAGATACCTGTACAGCCATGTTTGTTGCTGCTTTCTTCACAATACTTAAGAAATGGAAACAAAATAAATGTCCCTCAAATGTTGAATGGTTAATGAAAATGTGGTACATTTACACAATGGAGTTCTACTCAGCAGTAAGAAAAGATGAAATTATGAAATTTATAAATAAATGGATGGAATTAGAGACTATTATCCTAACTGAAATAACACAAATGGAGAAAAGCAAGTGATGTATGTTCTCCCTCACTTGCAGACCATAGTACCAATCCCTTATATGTGAGTATATATCTTTATGTAACACCAGGAACCAGGAAAATGGAAAGGAAACATGGAGGTAAAGGAAAAGAAAGAATCTGAAAGAGGGGGATAATAGAGAACAGATGTTACCAGGGGGTATGTGGAGAAAATGGGAGTGTTTACTTAGGAGTAGGGAGGGACATGCAGGGGGTCATGGTAGCAGAGGAGGAAACTCAGGAGATGGGGATGATGGGAGGCTGGTGTTACTGGGGGAAGGACAGGATAATGGGGACCCTTGGACAGAGGAGGGAGGAGGGAGGTTGAACAGAGGCAAGAGAGTGGATATGAATGAATCTTAGGGGGCTACAGAAGCCAGAGGGAAATGTGTTGCCTCCAAGAGCCCCTGAGAAATGCACATATGGTTCCTGAACATTAGTGCATATGTACACCTGGGCTTGTATGACAAGGAGCACAGTGCCAGTCAGGAGAGACTTCTATCCCAGTGGTTAGTCAGAGTGGTTCAGAAGACTGAAAATAACACAGGCTATTGCCAAAGCTCTTGATTATCTCCCCAAACTGGAAGATAGGACTACACTGCTGAAGACGGGACAGACTTTGGACTTGGGACTTGGAGCAATGGAGCAGCAACTAACCTGAAAGCCTTCTCCCTGAAGTTTAGCTCTCATAGTTCTGGAGGATACTATGAAAGCTGCTAAGGGAGAAAACCAATCAATGGTCCAACCCAGCCATAAAGCCTAATAACCATAATGACCAGCACAGCCAACTGCCTCTACAGGTACTATAGTGGCACTGTTATCTGGGGGGTAGTCAATAGCTATCTAATTGGATTTATAGCCCTCTCAATGGGAGTAAACTAACAGGTGGCACTGTAAACACACCCAAATACACATGGCTGGGGAGGTCAAAGATCCCAGAGAAAACCCTGTCTCTGTCATATCTCTAGACAAATGAAATTTCTTACCATATGCTAAATATGGATCCTTATATTTACAGACAAGCAGACAAGTATACTGTAAACCACTCATCAAAGAAGCTTCTTTTTGCAACAGATGGAGGCTACTCCAAAACCCCACATCTGGTCAGACACAGAGAATATACATCTCAGAGTATAGAGTCCTAGGTGACACCTACAGTTGAATCTCTATACCTACGACTCATGGAACATAGTGGAATGGGGAGTAGAGAGAAAACTAGTGCATCCCTCAACTCTCACCAGTGAGGCCTCCTTATACAACAGTTTTCAATGCACACAAAAGACCACAACTGGCCAACTTTCAAAGAATAAGAGACTGCAGAGTGTGTATCCCTGGCTAGGACTCCTAAATCAAACTTCTCCCACCCATGGTTCAGGGACCATTGGTGAAGAAGGAGCAGAAAGATTGTAAGAGCCAAGGTTGGTCCGTGAACATAGAGAAGCAGAGGCTTTCAGGCCACTAAAATCTTGCATATATGAACTTATGACAATGGTGATACTGAGCATAGGACCCATGTCAACTCAAACACATAGGAGCCCAGAGTAGAGTGAGGGAAATAGGTGGCTGGTCAGCCCTAGTCTAGGAACTATTGGAGACCAATCACTACACACTGAGGGAGAGTAGGCTTTACCAATGATCTCTAGGTAGGCTGACTAGACTCCAGTAGATGAATTTGGACCAAAGGACAACTGGGTACAAATACTTGACTGGATAAGTCTTAACATGAATGGCAGAATACATGAGGTCCAGTGTGGGGGTTGGGTGCCATGGATAGGGAAGTGGGTCTAAATTTGATTAAGAACTGTTCTAGTAAATCTACAAAAGCGCAATAAAAATTTAAAAATTATATAAATATTTTGTGTGTTATACTAATATCTATAATCCAGTAAGAGTCTATGAACACTTTTAAATAGTTCATGGAATACATGAAATAACTAAGCCAGAGAGAGACTCCATGTTGAATTGGGTCATTTTGAAAGCAGGATAGTCGCAGACTATCATAGAAGGCCCAACATTTAGATATCATATATAATGAGTATATTTTCACACAGAGACAAAAAGTATTAATTGCATTTGATCTGTATATTTTTTATTATGGAAAGCAGGTTTTGCTATTCAGTTGTGTGACTTTATAAACTGGGACACATGTAGGCAACTGGTCTCATTTAAAATCACAATACAGATTCATAACAGAGCTTAAACAGTGAAGTGTATACTTTCTGGTTATGTGACTGGCATCTTTTTTATATTAATAGACAAGGATGGTCCCTTCTGTGGGGTCCTTTGGCAACCATCTTATTCAGTGTGGAAGATAGGAGAAGCTGCAAAACCTGGGATGTGAAATGAGGAAGCATGAGACAAACTGTGTCGTCATAGATTCAGTAGTTAGTCAACCTGGATGATGTGGACTCAAAAGCCAGTGGGGAAATTCATAGGTAATTGGAGCCATAAATATTACTGTGGGATTGACTTTTATTAACTGTGTAACCAAAAACTTAATCTTATATTTTGACATCACTTAGTATTATCTCAGCTTGTTTATAATGTAAAGTTTACTAGGCCTTGGGCTCCTCTTGTAACATAAACATATTATCTTTGGTCCTTCATGATCTTTCCTTACTCTGAACCCAGAATAGTGTGTGTGTGTGTGTGTGTGTGTGTGTGTGTGTGTGTGTGTGTGTCTATGCCTGTCTGTCTGTGTCTCTGTTGTGAATATCAAGTGCTGCAAGCAGAGAATATTGGTTGAAAGTAAAATATCGTGCCATGTGTGGGCCACTCTTGGTTTTAACAGATGCTAAGTATGACGCTGATTGTATTCAGACGTTGCTGTAATGTGGCATGGTACCACCTCACATGACTAGCGCATCTAGTCCAGGAAAAGGAGTAAAATTTTAATCTCTGAATTTAATCATTGTTAGCATGTCATTTAGTCATTTACTTTTTTTTTTTTTTTTGTCTTTTTGAGACATGGTCTCCCTATAACCTCAGCTGGCCTGGAACTCACTATGCAAACTAGGCTGGCCTTGAATTCACAGAGATCTGCCTACCTCTGCCCCCCGCGTGCTGGGATTAAAGGTGTGTGCCACCATGCCTGGCTGTTATTTATTTTATTCATCTATATACTGTGGTGAACAATAGAAATGAGGACAACATAATCTTTTCATTGAGATGTAGCTGTTTTAAGTAAGTTATGTCAGATCACCATTTGATAAACCTAAAAGGTAAACATTATCCATTTTCTGTTAATGAAGTCTGAAGTGTGGGAACGTCAATCTAATTGTCCAATATTGTCAGTATATCAATATAGCTTGTTTTATCCTTTGTAAATCTTGATCTTCATTTCAAAGCAATTGTATGTGTCAGGAAGATCCTGTTCCCTTTTAGGATATACGAAGGACAACCTAATCCAAAGAACACTGCAAGATAGTGAGAGATAAAGTCAATGCAACATGAAATAAAGTTTAAAACAGAGTAGTTACACTTCAATTTCAATGCATAATAAGACTGGGCCATCGAAAACCAAATTAAGTAAAAGGAGACATTTCATTGTACATGTTAAGTATCGATTCAAAATATTTTGGAGTAACTTTTTAAAGAAACAAATGAAAAAATATGTCTGAGAATTATTTACTAACCATATGAGATACTTGGAAAATTTCTTTCACCATTATAATATAAAAAAGTTTCCTGGATAGGAAAATGTTCTGTGACCACTGCAGCAGGTAGGGTATAGACAGGGAATGTTATTTGGCTCCCTCTGAGGAGAAAGAGGAAGGGGGAAGAGTTGAAGGCAATGAAGGAAAAAGGAGGTAGGTGTTGTGGTACAGGCCTGTATTCCCTGCATGCAAGAAGGATCACAAACTGGAGAACCCGATGAGCTATAGAAAGTGTTCTGGGGGCTGGAGAGATTGCTCCGCAGTTAAGAGCACTGGGTGCTCTTGCAGAGGACCTGGGTTTGGTTCCCAGCACCACATGGTGGATAACAACTGTCCTACCTCCAGTTCCAGGGGATCTGATGCCCTCTTCTGTCCTCCACAGGCATTACACAGCATGGGTGCTCTTATGTGCTTGCAGGCAGTACACTCATACACATAAAATTAAAAAAATAAAAACACTTAAAAAAAAAGAAAGTGTTCTGGACAACCTTGAGTTACATGGCAAGATCTCGCATCAAAAATCCAAGGGCCATGTCTGAAACTCAGTTGAAGAGACTTGCCCAGCACATAAAATGCTCTGGGTTGGATCCCCAGCACTGAAGAAAAAAGTGGGGTGGTGGTCATGGAGAGGTGCTGTCTACCATGTATATTTTCCTGGTTTTGAGGAGACTGCATATAAAAACTGTTAAACAAATAAAAATCAAAATATAATATATAATTGTCCTTTTCTCAGTCATTCTTATTTAAGATCAAAGTTTTACTTGGGAGTTCGCTGAGTTATCAAAATACAGGAATGGAATCAAAGAGAAATTTTTATCCTTGAACAGGACATGACACAGATTCTTGATTTCTTTATGTATTTGAATTTGGCCAAATTATCTGTTCTCTAAATTAGGAGTATTTTGTCTATAATAAGATTAGAGCATTAGGAAGTCCTTGAATGCCATTTACAGATTTATAATAATATATCCCCTCCATGAAGTGGTTTCCAAGCAGCACTGGAAGTCAAAGATGTAATCAAAATTAGATATTTAAATTAACTTAACATCTTGAACTTCATATTCATGATTCATATTGAATATGTTTCTTGATTACTTGGAGCCTTCATCTCCTCATTTGTTAACTAGGATGAGTTCCTTCAGGAAGGTCTGTGTGAGGAATAAATGAAATAAACATGTGAAAAATTCCCAGTACTCAGATACTCGTTGACTCATCCATTATGCATGTGCCTCGGTCGGCTCTGCAGCTCCTGAGCGACGTGGTGTTGCTTGCTCCACGCTGGCAATCTTTTACAAATTATAGAGTTTGGATACTTGTGTTGTTATTTCAAGTAGGCTTTCAATAATTTCTTGGCACTCCTATTTGTATTGGTTCATCTTAACACTTGTTCAACTATTTACCTTTCCGTTTATTCAACCACCTCCGATCTTCTGGACGAAGTCACAAATCATACCTTTTTCCAGATTTCCACTGAACTGCTGAGTGAGTACTTCAAAAACTTGGAGAATTTGTGAATTTCAGTGTTCTGCTCTGGAGTTTCTATTTCCTCTATTTACATTAATTTTAGGTCATGTTTGGGATGCTGAAGATTGATCCCAGGGCCTCACACATGCTAGCCTAACACAACTAAGCTGCATCCCCAGCCTTAATTTTAACTAATTTTTATTAATCTTACTCTAGGCCACAGTTGTGCTCAATATACAGCGTCTCAAGAAAAGTTCTATTATTTGATTTTATGTTTTTTCTTCCACATTTCTGTGACTGTATCATGTAAAGTACTTTTTGAACCCTAGACTGAAGATCTCTCTTACTGGTGGTTGGGCACACTATCTAAAAATATCCTTCATCATCTCAACTGTGGGAAGATTTGCTGTCCTTCCATATGACCCACAGTTGGTATTCTTAACTCAGCAATTCGGAAAAAAATTACAAAAAATAAGATGCCGTGTGAAAGCTATTTCCATAGTATGTAAATCCCTTTCTTCATGCGCTTTTTGCAGATACGCCAACATTACTTAACCAGGATTTTTCATTGTTATTATAAAGATGGAAGCCTAGGGGCTTTAGAGATGGCTCAGTGTTTAAGAGCAATGGCTGTTCTTGCAAAAGACTGGGTTGGAATCCCAGCACCCATATGGTAGCTAACAACCATCATTAACTCCATTTCCATGGGATCCAGCACCTTCCTCTGTCCTCCACAGGCACTGTATGACACAGGTGCACTTACACACAGGCAGACATAATACTCATACACATAAAATAAAAATAAATAATTTTTAAAAATTAAAAAAAAAAAGATGGAAGTCCAACCGATTCTTTAGGATGTATTTTTTTTTTTTTTTTTTTGTGAAAGCAATGACCAGTGGCATTTGAAAATGAAGTCAGAAGCTTGGTAGAAAAATGGCATTCTAATCCCATAACCTGAAAAAGGAAAACTTAGCTGCTGGAATAACCCTAATAACTCCATGACCACAACTTCCTTCATGTCAAGAAAGAATTCCAAGTCAGACTGAGGGAGAGGGAAATTCTAGCTGAAGATGAATGTTAAAGAGGAATTCCTTCTACCTTTACAAAGGTTTTCAAGTTAGGAAGAACGGCTTCTCAAAAGTTTCGAATTTCCATCCATTGTATTCAAAAGAGACACAGTCTTGAAATATATGATATATAGGTCCCAAGGGTCAGAAGCTGGTTTTCTCATGTATATGAGGGTTTTGCCTATGTGTATGTAATTGTACTCATGCGTGCAATGAAGGGCCAGAAGGTTTTGGCCCTTCAACTGAATTTACCTACATTGGATTCCCAGTATGTACACATTACTGCATGCCTATAGCTACTTTCAGCCCTGTGACAGGTAAGCCATTCTCGTTTCTAATTTATATTCTTTGATGAAGACTGTCACAAATGAAAATTTGTTAAGCAGCATGCATAAAGTAAAATGCACATGCTTAATAGTCAGAATAAACTATCAAACACCATGACTACAAGAACTCTGTCATGTTAAAAATTACTATCTTGAGTTATGTGCAAAGATTTTAGGAAAGAATTCCAGAATTGGGACTTTAAAGCTAGAAGGAATTCTGCAGTCACCCAGGAAAACTGTCTTTACACATTTCCTAATACATGAAGTTTATCTTTAACCCAGGCAGAAACTTAGATACAATATTTTATATAAACACTGTGTTTGGAGTTCAGTGAAGGAGGACTACACACAGTGCCTTGCATCTGCCTCCTTTACCCCACACTATCCTAGTACACCTCCATGGGGCCTCCAAATCTGCCTCAGCCCATCATGGAAATCAAAGTTCAAAATATATGTTACAACTAACATGAAAACTAGTAAAAAAAAATATTAAAAGGAAAGCTGCTTGTCTCCCTTCAAAACGACTCCAAGATATTGTTGGATTGAATGTGATAAACAACAGTTACATCAGTAATATAAGGTCTTGCTAAATGATTTTTGCATTTAATATATTTTGTCCTGATCTTGCTTCACCATCAGAATGTGGCTGCTGCAGTTCCAGGAAGGGAACCTGCTTTTAAGGTAAGAAGAGTAAAGGAGGTGATAGAGCACCAGCAAAGTCTAGTAAAGGAAAACTATCCTTCTGGTCTAGGGGATAACATGTCTGTCCTGGATGGAGACCTAACATTCCAGCTGGTGAGGGTCAATGACCTGGCTAGCAGATGAGGACCATCACTTAGGACCACCACTCAGGAAGGGGTCACCACCCCTAGGAAGACCTATTCACCTAAGCCATGTTAAAGAGATAGGTAGAATTATTATTCCTTTAGTAAGACAGCATACTGTTCCTTCCCAGAATCCCCCACCCCCTAGCATGGGGTCCACAACCATGCTGCTTAGTACACCTGATTTTCTGAATTACTCAGAAAAACTTGATATTATTTTTTTCTTCCTTCTATCTCTTTTGTAAGCATGCTTTCTGTGGTTCTCTAGGCTTCCTTCCTTCCTCTTCTTCTAAAGCTCCCCTCCCTACCATGTGACTGCTAATCTGCCATGTGGCTATCTGATCTTAATGTTCCTTTAAATAGCATGGCATTTCTTTCCTTCTCTCCACCCTCCTCCTTTGAGCAGCTGCTGAGATTGAAAGCTGCCTGCCCTGGGATTTTTCTTTTAAACTTTAATAAAATTTCCCTGGAGCTCAGTTTGACTTCGTTCTTAAATTCTTTTACTAATAAGACTAAGAACACCAAGAGGGTCCTGGATTTCCCCAGTATCATCTGGTGACCACAAAAGGATTCTACAAAATTTCTGGTAACCTACTCATCATTTGAATTACATGTCAAACTTCATGCTACTAACATAAAAATTAGTTGAGGTTTAGAAAGGGAAATTGCCCAATATCTTGTTCTCTTCTTTATGTTGTCTATGTATACTTCTTTTAGGCTTTGATGTTGTACTCTTTCCTGTTGATATTTTAAATGTAAACTTCTAAATGAAGAATAAATACACAGAGCCCATGAACAGTTAAATACGTCCTGTCTTATAAAAGCAAACCTCCACATAGACTGTAAACTTCATGGGAAAAACTCCTGATACCCATGCAGCTTTATTTAAGCTTAATCTTTCCTGCTCCTTTGTGCGGTCTTGGAAAGAGTACTCACTCTGACATTTTCTGTATTCCAGTCATACTTCCCCACTCCCCCCATTCTGCCAACCAAACACTCATTGTTCTCATCGGAATATGCTTCTCTTTTTTCTAGACCCATCGAATATTCTTGAGGTATTAATGAAGTCTCAAACATTGATAATGTTGATTTTGTATACCAATTTCATTTTTATTATGAGCTCCTTTGGTCCTGTGTATTTTTGTTTCTAGCCCTTAGTGCTTTTGGTTTGATGCTTTAATCACCTCCAGGTTTATCTTTATTATATCCTTTTTCTCTTTAGTATGGCCATTATTGTCTCATATACCATGGCCCCAGTTTCTAGCCTCATGTGTTTCATTCCAAAGTTATTATTTGGAACTCAAACTTCACTTTTCAGCTACAGACTCGACAATGCAACTACTTACAGAATTATTCCAATTAGATGTTTATAGATGCTTACAATTTATAATTTACAAAGCTTGCTTTTACCCCCATCTCTCCAGTCTAATTTCCTCTTGGCATTTATCAATTTTGAATTACGAATGAAAATTGTAGTGGTGTTTCAAGGTAATCACCAAATCATCACTGTCCTGGCTCTCCCATTCCCTGTTGTGGATAAATATCTACATCTCTGGTGACAGCAATGCAAGACATACAAAAAATAGAAATAAAAGAAATTGTCTTCTAGAACTTACCACATCAGAAGTGGCAGTGTGAAGTTCTTCACACCTACTGGGCTTTCTAATTTTGGTATAAAGAGATATCTACAGACAAATCTCTCATGAATTGAATAAAACCCATCTTTATTCTTAGTGAACATAATGAATAGAAAATTAATATTTTATTATTTGAAAAGTGTGTGTGTGTGTGTGTGTGTGTGTGTGTGTGTGTGCGCGCGCAGGTGCCTACAGAGGACAGAAGAGGGCTGCCTTTAAGCTAGTTACAGGCATTTGTGATCAGTCACACATGGCTGCTCAGATCTGAACCTCTATCTTCACGATGTAGTAGCAAGTGCTTTTTAACTGTTGTCATCTCTCCAGGCCCTGACATAAATTCTTAATACACAGAAGGAGCATCTCCAAATAGGAAGTGAGGCCAAGTTTGAATTTCATTTTATTATGGATAAACACTTCTGTACCTAGTGTAGAGTAGTAAAGTTTTGATTAACCATATACTTGGACACCCCTGTATATGATTCACAATAATCAAGAAATGGAGCTAGTCTAAAAGGTCCTTCAACAGATGAATGTCAGTTTAATCAATATCAATGGTAAATACCACACTTGGGCCTTCAACCCCCCCATCATAGGTTGTTAACTGATCTTATACCGGGTATGTGTTTCCTCCCATAGAGTAGGCCTCAAATTCAATCAGAGGGTAGTTAGTGATCCCAACAATAGTCATGCCGCTATTGAACATCTTGCCTAGTCAGATAAGTTTTTGGTTTGTAGGGCACAGCTGGGTAAGATCTTTAATGTCTTTTCTTCCCCAGCATCCTGCATAGCATCTTACAGCATTTTTAAAACTAGCCAGCAGGCAGGGAGGACGTGTCTGACTCAGTTCAAGCTTGCCTTTTCTGTATCTTTCAAGAGACCTAACAGTTCTCCTGAGAAACCAAGAGGACTGACAGGAGCCTATATTGTTTGGGGGTGGGGCTCTGGGGACTCCTTGACCTAATCCTGCCTGAGACTAGGAATTTTGTTTACTAACCCACTGATTCTAACATGCAGGGTAACTCTCTTCAAACTCATTTTTGTATTTTTACTTGGGTTATAAGATCCTTCCCCCACACTCTTATCTCCCCAGTCTATCCACCTCTTATCCATCTCTCTCTCTCTCTCTCTCTCTCTCTCTCTCTCTCTCTCTCTCT